>NC_136972.1:11307262-11367262 GCF_032717465.1 Coenobita brevimanus | reverse complement strand
CTTCATTAACTCACACCAGGGGCCATAGATTCAAGGTGGCCAAGTCCCGCACTTCAGTTGAGTGTAGACGCAGGTTTTTCAGCATCAGATGTATAGACCTCTGGAACTCTCTTTCAGATGATGCTGTTAGTGCTGACTCAGTTGCATCATTTAAAAAGTCCCTCCACTCACAACTAGGTCACATCCTGTTCGACTATATAGAATAACTATGACTCTTAATTCGAAGTCCTTCAAGTGGTGCAACTACCGTGCATATGGCACAAAACTCAGCCTCTAATCACTAGTCTATTCTGATGATGATGTATATAGGAAACGAGGCTGGCGTGCCAGCAGGTATGGGCTGCCCTACTTCTTGTAATGCAGATTCCTACCGAGCCATACTGTTAATTGTAGTGGGGTAGCCAACCAGGTGAGTAAACCAGGTGAGGTGAGTAAACCGTCGTTTCTAGCCCCCGATAGTTGTGGTGATGATTGTTACAGGCAGATGAGGGGAGGATGGTGGTGGCGGGTCAATGAATGATTTACTCAAGCAGTGCGCTATGTTTATTTTATTTTTCTATCTTCTGACATGCAATTCGTCATCCTTCTCGTAACATCTATAAACATAAGTAGCTGAAGGCCTCTTGCCACGCCTCGGGACAAGGCCTTTGGTCCTTATGCTGTGTGTGGGAGGTGGGTTAGAGGTAGAGGCTCTCCAGTGACACCTCAGTACGTCCACCCTCCATCATGACCCACAGGTGACTGACCCAGACGGCCGTGAGAAGGGTTGACAGGTGTCGCTATGACATACAATATGCCTCACCTTGGGAGGCAGGACGGGACCAGATGTGGGTGTATCGCACACACAGCAAATGTCCAAGAGTGGCCATATATGGGTGTGTAGCAGCTGACGGGTTAAACTTTGTGGCCAGCAGCTGACCCTGCAATGGCAGCAACACCAAAATCTTCTCACCAGCCTTAACCAGCCCTGTCCCGGAGACGTGAATTCACGTCCTCACATGATGTGCACTTATATCCCGGAGACGTAAATTAATGCAGCAACATTGCAAGGTGCATAATTTTCACAATTTTCAAATTTCACGCCTGATTTTTGTTTCGCCCGCCTATGCAAGCCTCATCTACTCGCCGCCAGGCGAGCAAGCTCCTAGACCCAGTGTGACCCCACCTGCCCCTTGTCTCGTCCACTTACCTCTCAGCAGTCACCAAGGTCAGACATGGCGTGTCGTGGTCTGTCAGACGAGGAGATACAAGTTGCCCTGGATGCCTTTACAGGCAACAGTGATTCCCCACTGGACGACGACACCCTTGACAAAGATTACGTGCAGCCTGATAAGGTTACCAGCAGCAGTGATGAGGAGGTCCCTTCCCCAGTGAAAGTGAAATACATAACATACAGGAAGGCAAGGGATGGCCAGCCTGCACCACGTGCTGCATCCCTGACACCTAGGCAACCACAACGCAGAGAATCTGATGAAGACGAGGACGAGGACGAGGATGATGAAGCAGGACCTGGCGTATCTTCATGGCTGGGGAAGGAGAAGATATCACCACGTGGGACAGAGGTAACATCGCGACTGTTCCACAGGTATGTTCCTCCTATGTGTTCTGTGGCAGGAAGTAGTGGTGTTGGGATGGTTAGGGCAGCAGAAAGTGAAAGTGGTGGGGCGGGAGAGCGGAGACAGATGTGTGAAAGCGAGAGTGGTGTGGGGGAGGCAACACGTGCACGTGGTGTTCGTGTGCAGCGTGGTGTGGGGATGGTTAGGGCAGCAGAAAGTGAAAGCAATTGTCTAACATGTAAATGGGTAATATGTTATGTTAAAAGTAATATAAAAGGTGAAAACATAGATTCTGAGTTGAAGAAATCATGACGGAACATGAACTCACGTGGTAGTGAAATTGCTATGCTAATTCTTTTCGTAAAGCATGTACATCTCTAAAAGCAATTGTATAACATGTAAAGGGGTAATATGTTATGTTTGAAGTAATATAAAAGGTGAAAAAATAGATTCTGAGTTGAAAAAATAATGACGGAACATGAACTCACGTGGTAGCGCTATTGCTGTGCTAATTCTTTTCGTAAAGCATGTCTCTAAAAGCAATTGTATAACATGTAAAGGGGTTATATGTTATGTTAGAAGTAATATAAAAGGTGAAAAAATAGGTTCTGAGTTGAGAAAATAATGACGGAACATGAGCTCACGTGGTAGCGCTATTGCTATGCTAATTCTTTTCGTAAAGCATGTACAGCTGGCTACACTCCCGTGAGGTCCACTCAGCACTGTCAACGCTAGGCGAGATGGTAGTCTCGAAACACTTGTAGTGAGCTCCGTTCGAAGCATTCACTGGTGGGAGGGAGAAATAAGGAGGGAGGTTTGAGGGGGGAATGGGGGGTTTGAGGAGGCTAGGGAGGTTGCCTGACTACTACACGAGAGGTGAGAGATGACCTGAGGAGGGGAGCGACGAGTGGAATCTTTAATAAAAGTACGAAAATTTACCCCGTTACCAATCATTTGTATTTTGACATTCATGTCAATTGATATTAACATCAATAAAGGTTAGGTCAACTTATTAGTTGTAACACAAAGATGTAACACAAAGACAACCGAGGTAACATTACTGCTTTACTCGTATTGTATGCTGTTTGTATTATCAATCACTAGATGCTGTGAAACACTAACACAATAACTTCTTACGAATCATGAACCATAATGCTCGATATTAAATGTAGCATGTGTGACTACCTTCATAATGCGTGTGGTTAATACTGATACCACTAGCTCACACATCTATTATCCCCCGTATCTAGCGTTACCTAACAGTTTATAAACGTAGTGTCGGATATCAGGGCTAGCATTATCCCTTACGTGACAGCAAGCTTGTGATAATCTGAATACTCTTAAGTAGCTTGTTTCATTGAATATAACGAAAACGTCATGCCTGATAATCCATCACGAATCCTTTGGTATTTCTTCTGTCTTTAGACAGCAAAAATAAATAAATAAATAAATCAAATGTGCATTGTATTTTCAATTAGAAAAATTAAAGCTCTACACACACACACACACACACACACACACACAGATTTTTAGATCCTCATCGGTCATGAACCAAATCATTTCAGCTTTACAAAAATCCTCTTCTCCTGTTCCCCGAGTGTATGCTGTTCCTCCTTTCTTACCTCTATCTCTTTCTTCCTTGTTCTGCAAGGTTTTTCAAGGTGAGTATACAAAAATTCATTCAATCGACATTGTAGATAATAAAATCAATGAAGATGCAAGTATGTGTCGAGGTATTTCTAAAACATCCACATGACTTAGGGTTTCTTTGAGTCATGTTTGAAAGTGACATCAATAGTACTAGAGCGCAGTGGAGAGGCACTGCCTACAGCGATGTGGGCTCTTCTTAAAGGGATATGACGCCCTTTTTATTCCGATTCAGTCCCTCCTCTCTTCTTTTTTTCCTCGTGCTTGCTTTTCCTCTCTCTCTCGCCTTCTCCTTTATGCTACAATGTCTTTCATGCCTTGAGCAGTCGTCCCTTGTAATACCAATATCCGGGGTATAATGTATTGGAGCCAACAATCACCTCACAAATATGTCAAGGTTTTCTATACCCAGGAGGTGGTAGTTACTCTATGCTGTTAAGCACTTTTTGGAATAGCAAAATCTGACTACCCTATGGGTTAAAAGTAATATATAGGGTTCACTGGATATACTGACAGCCTTTGGTATGCCAGACCAGGAACTGTAAATTTCAGTAATTGCCTTAACCATCTATGAACTACTCTGACCATGTAAACTGGACATTGGTCATAAACGAGCATCACTGGGCCGGGAGGGATAGGGGCAATTTCTCTCTTTGAGGAAATCGAGGAAACCTGTCTTTCTCGTATATTTCGACTACCGTAAGTTTATTAGTGTTCAATATTATTACTCAAATTGTAAAAAAAAATAATAAGGAAACAAGTTGTAGCGGCGACTCTAAATGCGGTGTTAGTCAGTAAGGAGTTCATTGGTTCTGTCAGTGAGAGCCAATCATATTCTGTGGCTATGAGAAGACAGCCAATCCTCGAGTACCGAAGCCGATGTGGACGGTCAGTGGTGCTAAGACCATATCATTCCTGGACTGCACTCTTCATCGTGATGAACCACCACGACACCCAGCTCACGGGGCGTGCCCGCATCATTGCTCTGCACGAGGAGGGTAAAAGCAGTAGGGGCATCGCACAGCGAGTGAGGTGCTCAAGATCCTGCTTTCAGAAGTGGATCTAGCGTTGGCATCACACTGGAAATTTGAATGACCTGGGTATCCTGGTAACAATCTATTTTGATTAAGGGTCTTTATTAATTATGCCTGCAAATTTCCGAATGTGTAAAGCACATATTTTGGCAAAGAAAAAATCATCTGAGTATTCATTTTGGTGGGAAATTAAGATTACTGTTTCTCTGAACGTCCATATGATCATTTTGTTGTAGATCACAAGAAAGTGTATAATATGTAGAATTGTCTATACATCAAAATCCCCGTAGGGGGTACTATTACTTATGGGTTATTGCACCCTAACGGACCCCAGCCACACCTTTTCAGTTCTTAATTAAACTGTTCCTCCTCTCTTTGTTTCCATCTAGCTGCTGTCCCGTCTTCTTTGAATATCTCTTTCTCATTATACGGGGTCTTCCAGACTTAGGGCGGTCTTCCCGCCGCTTAACTTATACATAAAATTAATGGCCTATTTTATTGGTGTATTGAGAGAGGAGACCTCGGTGTGAGTCACTAGTCAGCAGGAAGACCAGCGGATCATTCAGGCAGCTGAAAATGACCCGTTTACAAATGCCAAGGCGATCAGGGAAGAGTTGTCGTTGGAAGTGTCAGCCGAAACTGTTCATTGTAGGCTACATCAGGCAGGCATCCACCACCGAGTGCTGGCCAAGAAAGAGCAACTCACCGACACACACCGCGCTGCCAGGCTGGCCTTTGCTCTGCAGTTTATAGACAAGGGGATGGAGTTCTGGGAGAGAACCATCTTCACAGATGAGAAGTCGTTCTCCTCCAGCAACCACGGCAATATACATTTATGGAGAAAGAACTCTACGAGGTAAAGGTTGGAACTTTTAAGTAACTACAATATTTAATAGAATGTTCTAATGTTAATCACTGTTGCACAGTCTACTTTATACATATTGCAGCATTACTTGTTCCTATTTTTTGCCATATGTAAGCATCTCGCAGTCACAAAAGCTAGTCCGTGGAAAAAAAAGTAATTTAACTACTGTTGCTTCGTCATGCTGCTACCTTATTGTTCGTTGATAAGCGGTATCTAAATTATGAAATACATTAAACTACACAACACTCAGATTACGGAACCCAGGTGTTAACCACTATTTGACACACGACTAAAATGTAGATAGTAAACCTCACTATCAGCTAATGAGCATCGGCATCCATGAACTGGCAACTGCAAAGACACAATATTGGGCAGCACACACTTGAACCAAAACTAGTTGCTATACAGCATTTTAATAGAGATTTCTCTGCTGGAAGAAAATCCTATGTTTTGCAAAGCAATAATGGGTTTTCTACTGTGGTAAGAATTATATTTAGTTAATTTATTAATTTAACACTTTTAAGTTCTCTTTGACTTGCTGCATAAGAATATTGTATGGGTCATCCATAATTAAACTGTCAATGATTGTAGGCTGTTTTACCCATAAAGTTCATTAAGTTTCCGAATTGAGTACAGATAACTCGTATAATACTAATCTACCGCTGTATCGTATATTTGGCATATCTTGTGTGAATTTATTGGTTAACAACCTGGTATAAATTTGGATATTATCACTAGGTTGATATTGAAACTCCTAAGAATGGGAAAAAGTTATATAATCTCTGAGTATCTATTAGTTTTGGGAAAGGGGATTAATAATTACCAGATGGTAAACTTTGCCCAGTTGATAAACTTCGCTAGCATTTAATTTTGGTGTTGTGTGTATCACGCAGATATGACCGCAGACATATTTATGACGAGGCACGAAGTGGATGAGTCGCGGTAAATGTGTGGGGCTACATGACTCTACATGGTCTGAGTGACATCTTCCAGATCGAAGGCCGCTTCACTGCTCACAAATATGTAGTCTTACAAAGTAGTTTCCTCCCATCCCTCAGAGAGAGGAATTTTCCTTTCCCTCCCGGCCATCTGATTTTCGTTCACGACCGGTGACCTGTCCACATGGCGAGAGTGGTTCAGCAATGGTTAGGCAATAACCAGAACCTACAGGCCCTGGACTGGCCTAGCAAAGGATGTGATACGAACCCCATAGAAAATCTGTGGGGTTCTATCGTGAACATCTGGGAGCCGGAGAGGGAAAGGATTGCTGCCGGATTGATGGACCATACGAAGACGCAGTGGGAATTGCTGCGAGGGGACCAAAACCTTGCCAGGAGTCTGGTAATGTCCATGCCTGATCGCTTGCAGGCTGTCATCGAGAAGGACGGAGAATGGACTCGGTTCTACGTATAATTATTTTTAGTAAGGACAAATTTAATCCTCTTGGTTTACGGTTGTGACTCAAAAGGTTGATATTTAGATCTATACGTAATTGTTCCCATTCTCTCAAGATTATTGAATTTATTGGCATGGTGTGTGTAATTATTTCTAATACCTTTTTGTTGCTACCTAATGCTGAAAGTTATTTTAACTGAACACCAGGAAGCACTTAGTGTGATAAAGAACAGTTATAATTACATCAGGAAATGTGCAAGTGTGGTAAAGAAAATTTCTAATTACATTAGGAAATGTGCAGATTGTAACTTGTTATTGTTCTTTTACAGGAAGTGACAGCAGACACGGGTGGGTTACTTGGATATTCGTCTGATACTATTATTACTATAATAATAAAAAATATTATCTACACTCTGACTATATTAATTAACACATTCGGATGCAATAGTCACTTAGGGGCTTTAGAAATTATAATAAGTTCTTTCTGGTTATCTTGAATGAAATAGGCTACTTTACGGTATATAGAATATCGCACTCCTGCTATCACGTGAGGGATAATGCGAGCCCACTTTTATAGACTGTTAGGTAACGCTAGATAAGGAGGATATGGAGGTGTGTGCTATAGTCTGTTCCATATAAACTGGCGGAAAGAAACCTGTATTTTCCTTCCCAAGTCTGGGTCAAACGTAGAACGCAGGTGACCTTTGAAGGATTATCCCCCTCTTTCCTCAAGCCCCTCCCTTCTCCCTACTCTCCTGAGAGAGAGAGAGAGAGAGAGAGAGAGAGAGAGAGAGAGTGTGTGTGTGTGTGTGTGTGTGTGTGTGTGTGTGTGTGTGTGTGTGTGTGTGTGTGTGTGTGTGTGTGTGTGTGTGTGTGCGCGCGTGTAGGTGTAGGTGCATGTGTGTGTGTCTTTATTATCTGTGGAGAGCCTTCTTCTGTGCTATCCTTGTGTTATTCTCATAGATTAGTCTTATTCCTGTTGGAGCTGCCTAGCATGGACCAAAAGGTCTACTGCAGTTATCCTTTCTTCTTGCAGTAAGTTCTTATATGTAACTTTTAGCAACTTACATGATTGTTGTATTAATATTTTGAAAACTATCTAAGACAGGTTTCAAAATTTCCCATTCATCTTAGACACACACACACACACACACACACACACACACACACACACGCATATAAAGTATAATTCTCTATCGACATTTCTTATAAAAATATGTGGAACATCCTGGGACTCTTGGGTGAGTATAGCTTGAGATGAATGGTAACAAAGAAGAGGAAGGAGGGAATGCATGAGTGGAGCACCTGCTGACTCGTACTGGTTCAGGTGTGCGTTTGGCCTCAGGTCAAGATGGGTGGAGCATTTGCCCTGAGGTCACATGCAGCATTTCCTGGAACGCCCTTGATGATGCTTCCCAACATCCCGCCCAGGTCACTTATAATAATGGACAACGCATCATACCACTGCAAAATCATAAATAAAGCACCAACACAGAGCTTACGAAAACAAGAAATTATAAAGTGGCTTCTTGATAACAACCTCCCTCATAACCCCCTGCACACTAAGGCGGAGCTGCTACACCAAGTGAAAAAACAAGAAACAGACAAATAAAGACAAGCAATTATTTGAAATTGATGAAATCGCCAATAATCCTGGTCACCAGGTGCTGCGGCTTCCTCCCTATCATTGCCAGCTCAACCCCATAGAGCTGATTTGGACTCAGGTCAAGGATGATGTGAGGAAGAGAAACTCAAATTCTTCTCGAAAATTACGAGTGATCGAAGAGCTGACGAGAAATGCGATAGAAAAAATAACAGCAGAAAACTGGCAGAAATGTGTGGCACCAAAAAAAAAATAAATAAATAAAAAAAAATAAAAAAGAATTTATGAGAAATGACATTGCTGTAAACCACATGGTAGAAAATTTTGTTATCAATATATCGAGCGAGTCCAGCAGCGAAGAAGATGAATAAACAAGTGTTGTGTGAGGTGACTTGTGAATACTTATTGTAAACAAGAGCTGTAAATATAAGCCATATACATGCATTGTTTCATATTATACGAGAGAGAGAGAGAGAGAGAGAGAGAGAGAGAGAGAGAGAGAGAGAAGGGAGGGAGGGAAGGAGGAAAGTACAGAGAGGGAGGGAAGGGAGAGAGAAACATTCCCTTTTCCTATTCATCACACACACACACACACACACATTAGAAGGGAGAGAGTGAGAGAGGGTAATGAATATTTCACCATTTTTTTATATAAAACTCTATCTTGATAGAAGCTATTTTCAGCAAATCATATGACTGATATTTTAATACTTATAAGGGTTCACCATTTCGCGGTGAATTGGTGATTTTCTTAGGTTTGCCAATCAGGATAGAACTCGTAATAATGCCTTCAAATTACACAAATTCATGTTTGGATTGGATGTAGGATTAATTAATATTAGGTTAGAAAAATATGATTGCTATATTTGAATATTAGACAATAAACAGTTCAAATCTCTCTCTCTCTCTCTCTCTCTCTCTCTCTCTCTCTCTCTCTCTCTCTCTCTCAGAAGAGGAAGGAGAAGGGTAGGGCTGGAGAAAGAGTCAGGTGAGGTCACTTTAATCCCTTTGTACGGGCACCCGTGTTCGACTAGGACTTGAGCGTACTTCTTCCGCCACTTTATATGGAATAGAGTATAGTGGTGTCAGCCGTTGCCATATGCAATATTAAGGTTTCACAATTGCTATATTTAATAACAGCGTTCTGGTTCATGATTTCCAAGCAGTTATTGTGTCACTATTTCACAGGGTCTAAACCTTGACAATAAAGGTATCAAAATATAAATAACTGGTTACCAGGAATATTTTCGTATTTTATTAAAGCTTCCACTCAGCTGCCTCCTACGTCATCCCTCACCTCTCGTGTATAGGTATCCCCCCCCACCCTCCTCAAAGCCCCCTTTCTCCCTCAAACCCCCCCTTCCTCCCTCAACCCCCCCCCCTCCGTACCACTCCCTCCCACCAGTGAATGCTTCGAGCGGAGCTCGGTACTAGTGTTTCGAGGTTAGTATCTAGGCCAGCGTTGACAACGCTAGGTGGACCTCGCGGGAGTGTGGCCATCTATACATCTATAAAAGCAATTGTATAACATGTAAAGGGGTAATATGTTATGTTAGAAGTAATATAAAAGGTGAATAATTAGATTTTGAGTTGAAAAAATAATGACGGAACATGAGCTCACGTGGTAGCGCTATTGCTAAGCTAATTCTTTTCGTAAAGCATGTCCATCTATAAAAGCAATTGTATAACATGTAAAGGGGTAATATGTTATGTTAAAAGTAATATGAAATGTGAATAATTAGAATCTGAGTTGAGGTAATAATGGCAGAACATGATTTCACTTGGTAAATAAGCACTATTTCAACGTTAATAATTCTCATAATGCCTCAAAATATGTACAAACAATTATGTAAAGTAGAAAATGGTATGATGTTATTGTGGAAGCAATATGGAACATGAAAAAATACAATAGCTGATGAAATAACGATGTTTGTTATCCATCGGTGAAATAATCGACCGATTTCGCTAGTTTCGGACAGTGGTACATTCCTTATTTCTCATGTTTTTCTGTATAAAACTCAATATACTTCTGTTATACATGTTTCCAACATTGGAATAAATGAAAATGTTCGTAAACAGTATCATTTCAGACAGTCCAAGCAACCATAGAAAACGTGAGACGACCAGACTACCGTGAGAGAATGGGAGTACAGGTACAACTCACCTGGGTCCGCTAGGGCCATTTATCGACCCCGGTGACCCCTTTCTTTGTGATTTTCCTTAGTTTCTCACCAAAAGCGGATGTTTGAGCAAAAAAAAAAAAAAAAAAAAAAAGGTCCAAAAATGTCGGGACTGGGGCGTACCACTGCCCAGAAAACGTCGGGATGGGGGGGATTAAATTCCCTCAGCCTGGCCTTTCAATCATACCACACCTTCATGTTTTCCTGTGCCTGCTTAAGATTTTCCCTGGCCAGCTCCAGAGTCTCACCCTTACGGCTCTTGAAGTCCTACACATAATGGAGTCAGCCCTTGCTCTTGGCGAGGTTACTGCTCCAAGTCTCCTTAACCAAACCCAGAGGACCCCGAACTCGATGGGCAAACACAAGCTCGTTAAGAGAGAAACCCAAATTCTCCTGGGGTGCTTTACTCATAGTAAACAGGAGGATAGGCATACCACGGTCCCAGTCCCTAGAGTGCTCCAGATGGTACTTGAGGAGCATATTCTTGACTGTCTGGTGGTAATGCTCCAAGGCACCTTGTGTCTCCAGATGGTAGGCACTGCTCTTGATGTGTTTGATGCCAAGTTGAGCTAACAACTGCTGAAAGATGTTGGAAAGGAAATTAGACCCTCTACCTGACTGAACCTCCCGGGGCAAACCAAAGTTTGTAATGAACTCTAGCAAAACTCTAACCACTGCCTTAGCTTTGATAGAACTTAGAGGTATCGCCTCAGGGTACCACGTGGAGGGGTCAATGATAGTAAGCAAATATGAGTTACCGCTAGAAGTTGGGGGCAAGGGTCCCACCATATCAATAATTAACCTGGAAAATGGGGGATCAATGGCAGGAATGGGGAAGAAGAGGGGCCTTAGGGACAGACTGATTCTGCCTACCCACTACTTGAAAGGTATGACAATGTTTGGCAAACTTAGCCACATGTGCTGCCATACAGGGCCAGTAGAATTCTGCATGCAACCTCTCCATGGTCTTCCTTATACCCATATGACCTGCAAATGGAGTAGAATGGGCCAGTTGAATTAACTCCTGCCTGCACACATTAGGTACTACAATGTGATGGTAGTCCAACATCCCATCATCTACATTCAATTGTGGAGGTCTCCGCCTCCTCCACAAAATCTCATCTTTCACATAAAAACATCCATCTTTCTTCTTCTCAAAATCATCGACTGCACCCAACTTTAGCCTCTGAATCTCCTGCTCTCCAGACTGCAACTCCTTTAACTTCCCAATGTTCACCTCCTCCAACAGAACAGAGGGAACATCTTCCAAAGAACCCATAAACATATCCGCCAAAGATATCTCAATGTCCAATTGCTTTGTGTGCTCAGATGTAGGACTAACTGTTGCCTCTGGCACGATAATGCAGGGCACACTACAAACAACCTTCTCCTGTCGACTCCCCTCTGCACTTGACATGGACCAAGTCACTGCACAAACTGGGAATACCTGTGCATCATTGGGATCAATCTGCGACCGAACTTTGGACACTGGCGCCTCTGACAACTCTGGACTGGTAATCTCACCTCGCACTATGTCATTCCCAAGTATTAAATCAATACCGCTCCCAGGAAAATAATCTACAACACCCAGTCATGCCAATCCATCAAATACCTGACATTTAACCTCACAAGAAACTAGCAACACAGTCTTTGCACCTGTTACTCCCCTAATCAGAACAAACTCTCCTCCTGCAACATCAAGAACTTCATTATTTGGCCTTACCCACGAAGAAATCGAAGAACCAGTGTCACAAAGAATGCATACCGGATGCTGCACACCATTCACCTTCATTGAACCAGAATGCCGGTGGAGGGTATACGAAGAAGTAGGGGCAACACTACTCTTCACCACCTGTACCACACCTCCTGAAACAGTGGGCTCTAACACAACTGTGGCCTCCATCTTCCCACCTTTCGGAACAATATCAACCCTAGAAGGGAATAAAACATGAGACTTTCCCTGACTGACAACAGGGGAACTAACTGAAGGGGTAACCACGGGAGCTCCACAAGAAACAAAGCTCACTGGCTTCACAACACCTGATTTTTGCCAATATCTGTCTACAGTGTGACCTGGCCTCTTGCAATATGAGCAAGTAAATGGGGGGCGTGTAGGTTTTGGGGAAATGTGAGGTGTATCAGGTTTGGTTGTGGAGTAATCTGTGGAGTTCGGCTTCTGAGATGGTTGGGGAGCTGAGAAGGGTAACACTTCTTAGGAACACTCCTAGGAACTTCCTAACCCATCAAATTCTTAAACAATAAAATAATCGTCTAAATAAACTGCGCCTCAGCAGCATTCTTAACTTTCATATCAGCAAGGTAAGTTCTTAAATCTGTATCAATATTATCAAGGAAGTTCTTGAGGATCACATTTTCCTTAACCCCTAAACCGCGGGGTTGTTTTGGCTTGACTTGCGTGTCCCGCGGGCATATTCTCGTTCCAACAGACTCCCTAATAAAATTTGCCAAAAATCAGTTGTTAGTCCTAGAATATACAATTACATATGCATATGTCACATACCTTCAGCTTTCTCCTGGGATGTTTGTTGAGCCTTCATCGAGTACGGTAGGACTTGTGGAGACCTCTAAAGTTGGGTAATGAAGTCTCCACTTTATACTTCCTGACAACCAGTAATATGATTACCACAGCCTGATATTACCACTAGAAACACTATTCTATGATTCTCAAATAGTTTGGAATCCATACTCAAAAAAAAAAAAAACACTGTAAAAGCAATGAAAATTACGAGTGCGTATGACCTTCCCACTGGCGCTCGTTCGCCGCTGGTGTTCTGTCGTTTATTATTCATGAAAACACTCACACTTTATATTTCTATTACTGTTTAACACTTATATATATCTGCAGTCTTTATCCATAACTTTCCTTCAGTAATAGTAGTTTATTGTCACTGTAGGCATTCAATTTCTCTTTCAGTAAAATACGTAGCATTCACTTTCTCGTCCTGTATACTAGCGTTGAGAGCGAATCTGTCACTTTCACTTCCACTTTCATAACTCATAGTATTCGTACATGCTAGAGTGAAACTTTCACTTTCATTACTTCTAGTATATATACTCGTATTCTTATATTACTACTCATTTACATTTCTATTTACATTCTCTATTTAATTTACATTTTGCATTTCTATTTTTTTTTTACACTGTGTTATGCACTGTCACTTGCAGTAACTTATAAAACTATTTTCCACTGTTCACTTATATTTACATTCATTGCTTTCACTTGCTGCTTACACATTATTTACACATTATTTACATTTCCACTTGCACTGTTTTAGTCACCAGAAAGATCATAGTCACTGTCCATCATTTTCATTGATAAATTAGCCAGTTCACGTTCCACAGCAGTCACTTAGCCCTGTACCCCTTTCCACACGAGGTTTAGTAGGGGGTAGAGGTCACAGGGCCCTTTGCATGTGGCTAAAAAGCGGCAGAATTGGACAGGAGCGAATCCGACGTGGTTTCACCTTGAAAAACGACAGTAAATTGAATACTGTGGTGGCCTAGAGGGAGTGCTATGCTGCCAATGTCAGCATGGTGACAGCTGCTAATATATACACTATGAAATGATTGGCAGAAAATCTAGACAATACACTCAACCCTCGGCCATCATGGGTTCTGCTATAGCATACCTGGCTATCATGCCTATATAAAAAACTACCCAAATACCTTTATCATGCACTAAATGCCTGCTATTGCGGACCAGAAATGTTCGAAAATTTCAAAAAGGCCGGGCTCCAGTGCTCCACCCAGCCAATAAAAGATTCACTCCATAATTGGTCGTGTGACGTCAGCCCCAGCTAAGCATTGATTGGCCACCCGACCGAGTCTCCCGCCTGCCAAACCATTCAAGTGCGCACCCTCAGACCGTGAACAATAGCCATTTTTGTGATATGACCATGGCTAACGTGCCCCCTCCCCGTCCCCCTACCATCGCCCAACGTAATTCTGTGGCACCTGGCAGGGAAATAAAGAAGAAGAAGAACCAAAGCTATGCGGATAAACAGGAAATAGTTAAACTTATGAACAATGGTGAGACCAAGCGAAGTGTGGGGAAAAAATATAACATCAATGAATCAACTGTGAGGGGTATGCTTATTTTTAGACTATTATATGTTAATATGTGGTACAAAAAGGGTATCTTGGGGGTAAATATTGAGGTCATGGCACCAGTTAGAATTATTACCATAAGTTCCTCAATTCAGCTATCATGGTTTCGGCTATAGGCAGCCATAGTGGGACCAATTGGATGTGATAGCCGAGGGTTGAGTGTACATAATAAATTAGGTAGTTCCTGGTGAATGTAAATATCACTTAGGCTTCTCCCTTCCTTTCTTATATATATTTTTATTACGAGAATAGATTATACGGCATATTTCAAGGGGAAATAAACAGCGAAAATTAGCAAATGAGTGCAAGTGAAGTGTTGTCAGGTAATAATTAGCCAATTCCAGGTGTATGGCACTATCATTTACCTTATTTCTTTTTTGTATATATTATTTTGTATAAGAATAGGGCATAGGGCTTATTTCAATGGATGAAATCAGTGGAAAATTCTGGGGAAGATTTACTTAGCGCAGCACGACCGGGCAGGTGAGAGGAGAGGGTAATGGAGGGGAGGTAGGGAGGGGAGTCAAGAACGGGGAGAAATGGCTAAATTGTCAACAATGGATGGGAGTACAAATGAGACTAGGAGTGTTGACTAGTGTTGAACATTGGCAGTACTGATAGACGATACAAGCCACCACTTGAAAGCCAGGGCGAATTCAAAATAACACAGAATCACAAAAGTGATGCCCTGCAGTATGATCCCTTGCTCCCAAGCATCACGAAATTGAAGCTCTGCGGTTAAGGGGTTCAGCTTAACATAAGATTCTGAGACATCCTCACTTTGCATCCATTGATTAAATGCATCAGTTATCTGCCTACTGAAATCTACAAATGTGTCATGAGGGTGCTTCCTGCAGTTCCTAAATTTCTGCCTGTAAGCTTCAGGTCTCATCTCATATGCATGCAGTATGGTTTTCTTTAATACCTTGTAATCCTGTGATTCTTGGTGGCTAAGACTGTCATAGGCCCTCAATACTTTACCTTTGATTACTGTCTGAACTAGAGATGACCAGCTGTCTCTGGGCCATTTGTTACCCATAACAGTCTTCTCAGATCAGTCAAAGAACTCCAAGACTGAGCACTCATTGAATGGGAAAACTAATTTAGTGGGTTCAGCTGCTCTAAATTCTGGAAAAGAATGGGGAAAATTAGTTTGGACACTTGGAGAATTCATATGCATTTCATAGTCAAGCTTCATCTGCTCCAGTGTTATCTTCTCCTGTAGTTTACTATTCTCCCTCTTTTTCTTCCCCCTCTGAAGTGGTAGTTGAAGCTGTAAGGTCCTATACTCATGATTGCGCTTAGCCTGCTCTGCATTTAATAAATTCTTTCTGCTGGATGACACTATCCTCAGCTAAACTACCATGGGATGAATGAACTGATCTAGAAATGGATTCAAGGTCTGGAAAGGATCCTGGGACTTCGTATGGGTCTGTGCCAAACAGTCAGTGGCAGATTAAGTTAGTTAGTGGGAAGGCATTACCTGACTCACTCTGATTTTCAAGAGGTTAGGCAAGTAAGGTTAACTCCTGCCTCTGCAATCTCCTAACTCAATCCTCCATTGGTACAGAGTTGATGAAGTCAACTGCATCTAGCTGACTCAATATCAACTGCATCTAGCTGACTCACAATATGTAGGGGAGCCACAGTAATATCAGTGGTTCTACCCTCCAGGATGAAACACTGCCTCAATGACACAATAATAAAGAAAATATAAGGGTATTATCCTGGCGAGGTCGCCAATTTATGTGTTACGATATGGGAGTAGGCAACACAGATTAACAAACTCTGACTGCGTAAAAACTAAGAAAAACAAAGTGAAGAGGGAACTGAACAAACAGATGTGATGAAAAAACAATAAGAAAAACACTAACTTCAACCTCACAATGCAGGTCCGAAAGTAAATAAAATTAGCTGACATTAGCAAAGGCAAAATAAACACAATTAAAAAAAATTAATATAATGCAAGTTAATGATACTTTCAATAATTACAGTGAGATAACGACACACCAAAGAATGAGAAAAGGAAGCAACCTGATAATACCCTGAATAAGTACACTAAAGTCTGGGAACAAACTTGCTAGACAAAAGAAATAAAATCATACAGAAAGAGATAACTAAACTGCACTCAATTGCCGTAAATAATAATAATAATAATAGAGTAACAATAATACTTGTGATAGATGCTGATACGAAGTGAAAAGATGTTCAGAATTATATACAACACACAAAATAGTGCTTCTCTTCCCTCTCTCATCTCCAGGCCAAACACTCCCTCACTCGATGCCAATCCCACAAAAACTCTCTCTCCATCCAAAGTTCTCCCCCTCATATACCCTCTGGCTGTATGTCTGCATCAAAACAAAGCTGGAGGCCAGGCGAGAAATATATAGAAAAGAGTTAAGCAAATTAATCTCTCCATCATACTCCAAATGTTATAAATATCGCTGGTCAATAAAAGTCTTTGTGTTGCCAGTTTAAGTTCCACCGTAAGTCACTGATATTAAAAACAATTTTAGTCACACCCACGTCGAGAAAGCAAACAAAATTAACTAAGACTTTATAAATGTGCACAAACAATAGGCAACAACATGATAGCAGGTGCATGTGCGCAGATGCTGGCATACACAGCATTGAGGCACACACACACACATGCCCAGCGACACACACGCACTATACATACATGCACAATATAAACAAAAATATATAGATTCTTACACATGTAACAATACATATATATATATATATATATATATATATATATATATATATATATATATATATATATATATATATATATATATATATATATTCTATCTATTTATCTATTGCCAGATGCCTCAGTCCCGTTCGGGGTGGCCACAAACAAATCGCCTCCACGTCGCCCTATCCCCCGCCATTTCACTAACCCACTCCCAACTCACACCCACTCTCTCATATACCTCTCCACCCCATCCCTCCATCTCATCCTCGGCTTCCCCCTCCCTCTTCCCCCCTCCACCTCACTCACATACACTCTCTTCGTCAGTCTTTCACCATCCATCCTCTCCACATGGCCAAACCACCCCAGTGTATTCCTGCTAACGCTTCCTATCACATCCACATCCACACCACAACGCCCATTTATATCCTCATTTGTCAGCCTGTCTCTCCATGTGACTCCATGGGCTCCTCTTAAATAACTCATTTCCACTGCTCCCACTCTCGACTTGTGTCCTTCCAGCAACGTCCAAGCTTCACTTCTATACGTTAGAGTTGGTATCACAATACTGTCATGTAGTAACTTTTTCACTTCCATGCTCACTTCCCTGTTTCTTATCACTGCTTTTAAGGAACCAGCAACCTTTCTTCCCTGCTGTATCCTTTCAAGCACTTCACCCTCCAAACCTCCATCCTTACTCATCACACTACCCAAGTACTTAAACGTACTCACATTTTCCAATTCCTCACCATCAAACCTCGCTGTACATTCACTAACTTCACCTCTCTCAAAGACCATCACTTTACTCTTCCCTACATTCACCTTTAGCTTCCGTTTTTTACACACTCTCCCAAACTCATCCACCAAGCCTTGCAGCTCCCCTTCATCTTCACTCAACAACACAGTATCATCTGCAAACAACAGTACAGGGTGTTTCCAAACACTATCCTCTCTCACCAGCGCCACTCCAACATCCACTACCCTACCTTGTACCTCTTTTATTACCCCATCCATGTACAGATTGAACAACCATGGAGACATGACACATCCCTGTTTCAGCCCAACCTTTAAGAGAAAAATTCACTTAGTTCACCATCCACACGCACTGCAGCCTTAGCACCATCGTACATACTCTTCCCAGCATTCAACAACTTCCCATCTACTCCATATATTCTTAATACTTTCCACAATCCTTGTCTATCCACCTTGTCATATGCTTTCTCCAAGTCCATGAAAGCTGCATACAACATCTTTCCCTTCTCTAGAAACTTTTCCACTAAAGATCTAAGAATGAATATCTGATCTACACAACCTCTTCACTTCCTAAAGCCTCCCTGTTCTTCTCCAGCTAATTCCTCTGTTCTTTCTCTAACTCAGTCAATAAGTATCCTACCATACACTTTTCCTATTATACTAAGAAGACTAATGCCCCTATGATTACCCCACACATCTTTTTCCCCTTTTCCTTTGTACAAGGGAATAATTATACCTGACTTCCAATCCTCCGGGACTCCACCTTCCTCCCAGGCCAATCTACACATCTTCCACATCCATTCTACTGCAATCTCTCCCCCATGCTTCAGCATTTCACCACACACTTCATCAAATCCTGGGGCTTTCCCCGACTTAACTTTCTTCATTGCTTCCATAACTTCTATCCTACCGATTTCTTCTTGTCTTCTCACCTCCCTCCTTCTCCCAGCCATTCCCCAGCCACTTAAACTCGCAATGCTTCTGTCCTCCATGTTCAACAATTCCTTAAAGTGTTCTCTCTATCTGCTCACTTTTTCTCTTTTCTCCACTAGTAATCAATCATTTTTATCTTTCAATCCTCTGCTAACTTCGTTTCCACCCTGTCTTACTCTTTTCACCTCTTTCCAGAACATTTTCTTACAGTTCCTCCACTTTACACTCAAGTTTCTTCTAAATTCCTCATCCGCTCTCTTCTTACTCTCTCTTACTAATCTTTTCACCTCTCTCTTTCTTTCTACATATAACTCTCTCTTCCACCTCTCAAATTCTCCCACGCCCCTATTTCTCATCCATTCATTGTATTCTTTCTTCTTTTGTGCCACAGCCTGTCTCACCTCTTCATTCCACCACGCTGTTCCTTTCACACCCCTCCGTCTCCTCTTCATCCCACACACCACATCACATGCTGCACATATTTCTTCTGTAAATATCCTGCACACACCTTCCACGTCCCCCATCTGCTGCAATTCATATTTGCCCAATCGTTCCTCCACTTCTCTCTTATACTCTGCCTTTTTCTCATCCTCTTGTAACCTTTCCATTCCCCTTACAAATACTCCTCCTTCCCGTCCTTCCCTTCTCCTATTTCTCCATCCTAATTGGACCTCGATTCTGGCCACCACCAAGTAGTGGTCAGAAAGTCCACTCCCCCAACCTCTATAAACTCTTGCATCCATTACCCATTTTTGCATCCTTTCATCCACACACACATAATCAATCATTGCCTTCCTTTCATTCAGTTCACCACCCACCCTTCTCATCACTCGCCATGTATACCTGTGGATCAATTTGTGCCTGAAGAGGGTATTGGCTATCACCAACCCCCTCCCAGCACAAATGTCCACTAACGCACTGCCATTCTCATCTGTCTCAGCAGGCACACCCCACTCACAAACTATTCCATCCACCTTCACATTCCCTACTTTACCATTCATATCACCGATCAAAAACACTCTCTCACTCCTTCCAAACTTTTCCATGTGTAGTGGCCTGAAGTGATAATTAGTTGTATCTAGTTTACTTTATATGACCAAAAGTTCAGTTAAGTGAGAGAGAGTGGCCAAGGCATGGCTGTTACCATGCGGACGTGTCCAGAACATAGATTAATTACCTAGTTGCTAAGTCACTTTATTTTTTCCTACTGTAATTCAATAGGATTAAGTCTCTTTATGATATAAAATCTCGAGTCGATGGGAACATGTGCCTTTGTTCACATAATCTAGCATAATGTACGCGTGCACAAAGTGATGTAAAGCACGATAATTTTCATTATTTTTCGATGTAAGGGTATAAAGTGAGAGGTGATGTTGAGTAATTATTGTAACTAGAGAATGTTATTTTTATGGGGTAATCGATTGTAAGGGGAAGGACATCACACTGAGTCTATCTCGAGTCTGTAATAATTAAAATCTTAAATTGCGTACGCCGTCAACCCCCCTTCCATTGGCATCACGCAGTTTGGCGTGTCTCACTTGCTCACCGGCCATTATAGATGGCAGCTGGTCGGTACTGTCGTCATTCTCCTCTCCCCCCCTCCAAGGAATTCTGTAAGTATTTTGATATTAATGATATGTCTGATATGTTGAAGCACGAATAGTGATATCACACGAGTGATAATAGTGACGAAATTAAGAAACGGACTCGGGTAAAATCAAGTGTTGTCGTTCCTCAGGTAGTGTAACGGTGACACCATTAGCCTTTGGAGAAGCGAGTCCTGTGTTCCCGCTCACCTCCCATACATTTTTAAGCTGGATAGTGAGGTATTTCCCATATTTTTGTGTACTGTGCTTTATATTATTATTTAGTAACTAGAATACGAAATGCTACATAGTTCTGTCTGAGCCTCAGATAAATGTGTGATATTTGTAGGCCAAGTATCAGGTGCCCAGGAACTGTGAATTATTTATTACTGTGTTGACTTTGCAATTCAATATTTGTTAGGGCCGTGTTGCGAATTAGTGTTCACGTAGTTACTTTCTGAGGCACAATGATATTGATGGAGTGATGATTTTCATGGTTAGAGTTACAGTTATTCATGCTTACTGTATTTGTTATAGTACTTTTTCTTTTATGTTATCCCTACAATAAGTATTATTTTGAGCAGACCTATGTGTCTGTAGTGCCATGTGTTATTCTATTATTACTTGAGATGCCGAGTGTTGTAACTCGTGTTTCTTTATTATGAGACCTCCCTGATCATGTGAAGGGATTACTTGCATTGGGGAGAATAGCTATTCATTATACATATTAACTTCTAGCGGGTCCAAGTGTGGAGGTTGAAGTACCAGTGGGTCAAAATCCAAGTGTGGAGGTCTTAGAACCAGTGGGTGTGTCAAGGTCCCAAGTGTGGAGGTCAAGGTCGGCAGTGGCAGAGGACTGGACCAGTGAAATTTGTGCTCAGGGACGATTATGAAGAGACACTTTGGACCGGTTGAGAGAAGCTAAGTTTTGTGCATTTGATATTAGGACTATATAGAGATATATTTTTCGAACAATGTGCCAACTGATTCATGTTTAATCTGAAAAGGAAGTATCTGGGGAAGTTTTCTAAATTACTTTTGGTCTTGTTAATACACATTCCCTCCCACTCGAACTTTATTGTTTGTATAACCCTTGAGACCTGGTGGTATAGAGCTTACCTAGTAGTTTATTATTGTGCAACTTGGAAGCATTCTGGGAAACTGCGAAGGTTGGGCTTGGGTTGGCCTAGTTGGAGACTGGCCCGTCATTTTGGCATGCTACCACTCTTAACTTGGCCACTCGAAACATAATAAACGCAACCGAAGAGGAAGCTAGTGGGAGAGAGTCTCCATCAGTCTGAGTTCCCGACCGTTCCAGCACACATTGGTCATCAATAGTGACTTGTTTTCTGCCCCTTTTGACCATGTAAAAGTCTGGATCGCAGAGGTGACAGTACAAGTGGTGGCACAGCGTTGGGATGACCTATTAATGTGAGGATAATTTAACTTAAAATAAAAGTAATAGAGCAACCCCCAGTTCTCAAAGGTATATGTACGTAGCATTATGTGTAGAATTATAAGGTAGGTGTATTTGTAGTGTGTACTATTTTGGTGTTGCAGTTGAGCATTCACCTCCTGGGGTTGCTCAAGTTGCAGTGGGGGCATTTTCATGGTTGAGCATTCACCTCCTGGAGTTGCTCAAGTTGCAGTTGGGGCATTTTCATGGTTGAGCATTCACCTCCTGGGGTTGCTCACGTTTGTATAATTACGATGGAATCCCGTGTAGAAGAGTAAATCGACCTTGAAACTGAAATGCCTGAGGGAGTAGAGATGAAACAGGAACCATCCATAATTGATGAGTGTTTTGAGCATATTAGAGCGTTGGAGGAGATGTTAGGCCCACTCGGACTCACCCCCAATCAAGGTTGGAGGTCCATCACAGTATACTCCTGTTAAGTCTGGAAATCCATTTAGGCAGTCAACTCCACAGTGGTCAAATTTGCCTGTAGGAGGTATTAAGAGCTATCATGGAAATTCGGTAGTACTAGAGTGTAAGATCCCAGAGACCGCCTGAGAGGTTGCAGTATATGTAGATGATGGGTGTATGGTGTATATATTGTATATACTCATTTTTTCTCTCTTTCTGAACACGTCTTGTCCTTGCCTTAACTGGCTGGGAACATAGAGTCAGGTGTGCCCTTCCAGGTCTCTCCGGACTGTACCTGCGTATTTATCTTTTCTACCAGGACCTATGAGTTGTAATTTTGGATTAATCGGGTTCAGTAGTTGTTGAGGGTATGTTCAGCTTTTGGAGAGATGAGGCGTGGTAGCTGCGTGTTGTCAAATCGAGTACACCGTGGTGTATAGACCGTCGTTCTTGCCTTACCTCGATTCTTTTTTTTCTTTAGGTTAGATTGTTAGCCTTAGTTAGGGAAAATGAGATCTCACAGTTAGGACTTTAATTTTTTTTCCCAGAGTTAGGGAACTGTACATGTGAGGGGCAGTTCTACCTGAAGGTCTCCACCTGGAGGTTTCCTACTTGCTCTGAGAACCTCGAGCACTGAGTGTATGTAATACCCAAACTGCAGTATAGGATTGCTCAGAGAGAGAGGGAAATTTTCCAGTTTCTCTATAGGGCTTGGAGAAGTTGAACGATGGGGCTCTCACATGTTAGAAGAGGTAGGTAGGTTTTGTTCGGTCTCTCTGGACAGAACGCAGTGGAGCGACTCGTGTTACTCTTAACTAAGCACAAAGTTTCTCCTAGTAGCAGGACATTCTCCTTAAGAGTAATATGCCTGGTGAGTTGCATACATCGTCAGTTGCATATAGTGAGTAGCAGGAGAAAATTTACTCGCTGTAGAGGATTTTTTTTGTGTGGACCTGATAGCTGCCAACTGTTCTCGAGCATGGAGCTTATGTAATATCCCACAGTCACAGTGTAGGACACGTTGGCTGGTGTTTTGGAGGCGTGTAGATTGGTTTCCCATCACGAGCAAGGAGCGTGTGAAACACCCCACAGTAGCAGTATTGAGGGAGACTGGTCAAGTAGGTGAACTTACGTACCGTGTGTTAAGTATGGGTACTGGGCATTTCCGAGGAGTTCAGGTCCAGTCGCCTGAACTTTTGGTCTTCCCTAACCGTGGGCGGATGTAGTGCCCGGAAGTGATAATGAGTTGTATCTAGTTTATTTTATATGACCAAAAGTTCGGTTAAGTGAGAAAGAGTGGCCGAGGCATGGCTGTTACCATGCGGACGTGTCCAGAACATAGATTAATTACCTAGTTGCTAAGTCACTTTTTTATTCTTACTGTAATTCACTAGTATTAAGTCTCTTTATAATATAAACTCTCGAGTCGATGGGAACATGTGCCTTTGTTCACATAATCCAGCATAATGTATGCGTGCGCAAAGTGATATAGAGCACGATAATTTTCATTATTTTTCGATGTAAGGATATAAAGTGAGAGGTGATGAGTACTTATTGTAACTAGAGAATGTTATTTTTGGGGGGTAATCGATTTTAAGGGGAAGGACATCACACTGAGTCTATCTCGAGTCTGTAATAATTAAAATCTTAAATTGTGTACGCCGTAATCCCCCCCTTCCCTTGGCATCACGCAGTTTGGCGTGTCTCACTCGCTCACCGTCCATGATAGATGGCAGCTGGTCAGTACTGTCGTCATCCTCCTCTTCCCCCCCTCCAAGGAATTCTGTAAGTTTTTTTATATTAATGATATGTCTGATATGTTGAAGCGCGAATAGTGATATCACACGAGTGATAATAGTGACGAAATTAAGAAACGGACTCGGATAGAATCAAGTGTTGTCGTTCCTCAGGTAGTGTAATGGTGACACCATTAGCCTTTGGAGAAGCGAGTCCTGTGTTCCCGCTCACCTCCCATACATTTTTAAGCTGGATAGTGAGGTATTTCCCATATTTTTGTGTACTGTGCTTTATATTATTATTTAGTAACTAAAATACGAAATGCTACATAGTTCTGTCTGAGCCTCAGATAAATGTGTGATATTTGTAGGCCAAGTATCAGGTGCCCAGGAACTGTGAATTATTTATTACTGTGTTGAGTTTGCAATTCAATATTTGTTAGGGCTGTGTTGCGAGTTAGTGTTCACGTAGTTACTTTCTGAGGCACAATGATATTGATGCAGTGATGATTTTCATGGTTAGAGTTACAGTTATTCATGCTTACTGTATTTGTTATAGTACTTTTTCTTTTATGTTATCCCTACAATAAGTATTATTTTGAGCAGACCTATGTGTCTGTAGTGCCATGTGTTATTCTATTATTACTTGAGATGCCGAGTGTTGTAACTCGTGTTTCTTTATTATGAGACCTCCCTGATCATGTGAAGGGATTACTTGCATTGGGGAGAATAGCTATTCATTATACATATTAACTTCTAGCGGGTCCAAGTGTGGAGGTTGAAGTACCAGTGGGTCAAAATCCAAGTGTGGAGGTCTTAGAACCAGTGGGTGTGTCAAGGTCCCAAGTGTGGAGGTCAAGGTCGGCAGTGGCAGAGGACTGGACCAGTGAAATTTGTGCTCAGGGACGATTATGAAGAGACACTTTGGACCGGGAGAGAGAAGCTAAGTTTTGTGCATTTGATATTAGGACTATATAGAGATATATTTTTCGAACAATGTGCCAACTGATTCATGTTTAATCTGTAAAGGAAGTAACTGGGGAAGATTTCTACTTTTTGGTCTTGTTAATACACATTCCCTCCCACTCGAACTTTATTGTTTGTATAACCCTTGAGACCTGGTGGTATAGAGCTTACCTAGTAGTTTATTATTGTGCAACTTGGAAGCATTCTGGGAAACTGCGAAGGTTGGGCTTGGGTTGGCCTAGTTGGAGACTGGCCCGTCATTTTGGCATGCTACCACTCTTAACTTGGCCACTCGAAACATAATAAACGCAACCGAAGAGGAAGCTAGTGGGAGAGAGTCTCCATCAGTCTGAGTTCCCGACCGTTCCAGCACACATTGGTCATCAATAGTGACTTGTTTTCTGCCCCTTTTGACCATGTAAAAGTCTGGATCGCAGAGGTGACAGTACAAGTGGTGGCACAGCGTTGGGATGACCTATTAATGTGAGGATAATTTAACTTAAAATAAAAGTAATAGAGCATCCCCCAGTTCTCAAAGGTATATGTACGTAGCATTATGTGTAGAATTATAAGGTAGGTGTATTTGTAGTGTGTACTATTTTGGTGTTGCAGTTGAGCATTCACCTCCTGGGGTTGCTCAAGTTGCAGTGGGGGCATTTTCATGGTTGAGCATTCACCTCCTGGAGTTGCTCAAGTTGCAGTTGGGGCATTTTCATGGTTGAGCATTCACCTCCTGGGGTTGCTCACGTTTGTATAATTACGATGGAATCCCGTGTAGAAGAGTAAATCGACCTTGAAACTGAAATGCCTGAGGGAGTAGAGATGAAACAGGAACCATCCATAATTGATGAGTGTTTTGAGCATATTAGAGCGTTGGAGGAGATGTTAGGCCCACTCGGACTCACCCCAATCAAGGTTGGAGGTCCATCACAGTATACTCCTGTTAAGTCTGGAAATCCATTTAGGCAGTCAACTCCACAGTGGTCAAATTTGCCTGTAGGAGGTATTAAGAGCTATCATGGAAATTCGGTAGTACTAGAGTGTAAGATCCCAGAGACCGCCTGAGAGGTTGCAGTATATGTAGATGATGGGTGTATGGTGTATATATTGTATATACTCATTTTTTTTCTCTCTTTCTGAACACGTCTTGTCCTTGCCTTAACTGGCTGGGAACATAGAGTCAGGTGTGCCCTTCCAGGTCTCTCCGGACTGTACCTGCGTATTTATCTTTTCTACCAGGACCTATGAGTTGTAATTTTGGATTAATCGGGTTCAGTAGTTGTTGAGGGTATGTTCAGCTTTTGGAGAGATGAGGCGTGGTAGCTGCGTGTTGTCAAATCGAGTACACCGTGGTGTATAGACCGTCGTTCTTGCCTTACCTCGATTCTTTTTTTTCTTTAGGTTAGATTGTTAGCCTTAGTTAGGGAAAATGAGATCTCACAGTTAGGACTTTAATTTTTTTTCCCAGAGTTAGGGAACTGTACATGTGAGGGGCAGTTCTACCTGAAGGTCTCCACCTGGAGGTTTCCTACTTGCTCTGAGAACCTCGAGCACTGAGTGTATGTAATACCCAAACTGCAGTATAGGATTGCTCAGAGAGAGAGGAAATTTTCCAGTTTCTCTATAGGGCTTGGAGAAGTTGAACGATGGGGCTCTCACATGTTAGAAGAGGTAGGTAGGTTTTGTTCGGTCTCTCTGGACAGAACGCAGTGGAGCGACTCGTGTTACTCTTAACTAAGCACAAAAGTTTCTCCTAGTAGCAGGACATTCTCCTTAAGAGTAATATGCCTGGTGAGTTGCATACATCGTCAGTTGCATATAGTGAGTAGCAGGAGAAAATTTACTCGCTGTAGAGGATTTTTTTTGTGTGGACCTGATAGCTGCCAACTGTTCTCGAGCATGGAGCTTATGTAATATCCCACAGTCACAGTGTAGGACACGTTGGCTGGTGTTTTGGAGGCGTGTAGATTGGTTTCCCATCACGAGCAAGGAGCGTGTGAAACACCCCACAGTAGCAGTATTGAGGGAGACTGGTCAAGTAGGTGAACTTACGTACCGTGTGTTAAGTATGGGTACTGGGCATTTCCGAGGAGTTCAGGTCCAGTCGCCTGAACTTTTGGTCTTCCCTAACCGTGGGCGGATGTAGTGCCCGGAAGTGATAATGAGTTGTATCTAGTTTATTTTATATGACCAAAAGTTCGGTTAAGTGAGAAAGAGTGGCCGAGGCATGGCTGTTACCATGCGGACGTGTCCAGAACATAGATTAATTACCTAGTTGCTAAGTCACTTTTTTATTCTTACTGTAATTCACTAGTATTAAGTCTCTTTATAATATAAACTCTCGAGTCGATGGGAACATGTGCCTTTGTTCACATAATCCAGCATAATGTATGCGTGCGCAAAGTGATATAGAGCACGATAATTTTCATTATTTTTCGATGTAAGGATATAAAGTGAGAGGTGATGAGTACTTATTGTAACTAGAGAATGTTATTTTTGGGGGGTAATCGATTTTAAGGGAAGGACATCACACTGAGTCTATCTCGAGTCTGTAATAATTAAAATCTTAAATTGTGTACGCCGTAATCCCCCTTCCCTTGGCATCACGCAGTTTAGGCGTGTCTCACTCGCTCACCGTCCATGATAGATGGCAGCTGGTCAGTACTGTCGTCATCCTCCTCTTCCCCCCTCCAAGGAATTCTGTAAGTTTTTATATTAATGATATGTCTGATATGTTGAAGCGCGAATAGTGATATCACACGAGTGATAATAGTGACGAAATTAAGAAACGGACTCGGATAGAATCAAGTGTTGTCGTTCCTCAGGTAGTGTAATGGTGACACCATTAGCCTTTGGAGAAGCGAGTCCTGTGTTCCCGCTCACCTCCCATACATTTTTAAGCTGGATAGTGAGGTATTTCCCATATTTTTGTGTACTGTGCTTTATATTATTATTTAGTAACTAAAATACGAAATGCTACATAGTTCTGTCTGAGCCTCAGATAAATGTGTGATATTTGTAGGCCAAGTATCAGGTGCCCAGGAACTGTGAATTATTTATTACTGTGTTGAGTTTGCAATTCAATATTTGTTAGGGCTGTGTTGCGAGTTAGTGTTCACGTAGTTACTTTCTGAGGCACAATGATATTGATGCAGTGATGATTTTCATGGTTAGAGTTACAGTTATTCATGCTTACTGTATTTGTTATAGTACTTTTTCTTTTATGTTATCCCTACAATAAGTATTATTTTGAGCAGACCTATGTGTCTGTAGTGCCATGTGTTATTCTATTATTACTTGAGATGCCGAGTGTTGTAACTCGTGTTTCTTTATTATGAGACCTCCCTGATCATGTGAAGGGATTACTTGCATTGGGGAGAATAGCTATTCATTATACATATTAACTTCTAGCGGGTCCAAGTGTGGAGGTTGAAGTACCAGTGGGTCAAAATCCAAGTGTGGAGGTCTTAGCACCAGTGGGTGTGTCAAGGTCCCAAGTGTGGAGGTCAAGGTCGGCAGTGGCAGAGGACTGGACCAGTGAAATTTGTGCTCAGGGACGATTATGAAGAGACACTTTGGACCGGGAGAGAGAAGCTAAGTTTTGTGCATTTGATATTAGGACTATATAGAGATATATTTTTCGAACAATGTGCCAACTGATTCATGTTTAATCTGTAAAGGAAGTAACTGGGGAAGATTTCTACTTTTTGGTCTTGTTAATACACATTCCCTCCCACTCGAACTTTATTGTTTGTATAACCCTTGAGACCTGGTGGTATAGAGCTTACCTAGTAGTTTATTATTGTGCAACTTGGAAGCATTCTGGGAAACTGCGAAGGTTGGGCTTGGGTTGGCCTAGTTGGAGACTGGCCCGTCATTTTGGCATGCTACCACTCTTAACTTGGCCACTCGAAACATAATAAACGCAACTGAAGAGGAAGCTAGTGGGAGAGAGTCTCCATCAGTCTGAGTTCCCGACCGTTCCAGCACACATTGGTCATCAATAGTGACTTGTTTTCTGCCCCTTTTGACCATGTAAAAGTCTGGATCGCAGAGGTGACAGTACAAGTGGTGGCACAGCGTTGGGATGACCTATTAATGTGAGGATAATTTAACTTAAAATAAAAGTAATAGAGCATCCCCCAGTTCTCAAAGGTATATGTACGTAGCATTATGTGTAGAATTATAAGGTAGGTGTATTTGTAGTGTGTACTATTTTGGTGTTGCAGTTGAGCATTCACCTCCTGGGGTTGCTCAAGTTGCAGTGGGGGCATTTTCATGGTTGAGCATTCACCTCCTGGAGTTGCTCAAGTTGCAGTTGGGGCATTTTCATGGTTGAGCATTCACCTCCTGGGGTTGCTCACGTTTGTATAATTACGATGGAATCCCGTGTAGAAGAGTAAATCGACCTTGAAACTGAAATGCCTGAGGGAGTAGAGATGAAACAGGAACCATCCATAATTGTTGAGTGTTTTGAGCATATTAGAGCGTTGGAGGAGATGTTAGGCCCACTCGGACTCACCCCAATCAAGGTTGGAGGTCCATCACAGTATACTCCTGTTAAGTCTGGAAATCCATTTAGGCAGTCAACTCCACAGTGGTCAAATTTGCCTGTAGGAGGTATTAAGAGCTATCATGGAAATTCGGTAGTACTAGAGTGTAAGATCCCAGAGACCGCCTGAGAGGTTGCAGTATATGTAGATGATGGGTGTATGGTGTATATATTGTATATACTCATTTTTTTTCTCTCTTTCTGAACACGTCTTGTCCTTGCCTTAACTGGCTGGGAACATAGAGTCAGGTGTGCCCTTCCAGGTCTCTCCGGACTGTACCTGCGTATTTATCTTTTCTACCAGGACCTATGAGTTGTAATTTTGGATTAATCGGGTTCAGTAGTTGTTGAGGGTATGTTCAGCTTTTGGAGAGATGAGACGTGGTAGCTGCGTGTTGTCAAATCGAGTACACCGTGGTGTATAGACCGTCGTTCTTGCCTTACCTCGATTCTTTTTTTTCTTTAGGTTAGATTGTTAGCCTTAGTTAGGGAAAATGAGATCTCACAGTTAGGACTTTAATTTTTTTTCCCAGAGTTAGGGAACTGTACATGTGAGGGGCAGTTCTACCTGAAGGTCTCCACCTGGAGGTTTCCTACTTGCTCTGAGAACCTCGAGCACTGAGTGTATGTAATACCCAAACTGCAGTATAGGATTGCTCAGAGAGAGAGGGAAATTTTCCAGTTTCTCTATAGGGCTTGGAGAAGTTGAACGATGGGGCTCTGACATGTTAGAAGAGGTAGGTAGGTTTTGTTCGGTCTCTCTGGACAGAACGCAGTGGAGCGACTCGTGTTACTCTTAACTAAGCACAAAGTTTCTCCTAGTAGCAGGACATTCTCCTTAAGAGTAATATGCCTGGTGAGTTGCATACATCGTCAGTTGCATATAGTGAGTAGCAGGAGAAAATTTACTCGCTGTAGAGGATTTTTTTTGTGTGGACCTGATAGCTGCCAACTGTTCTCGAGCATGGAGCTTATGTAATATCCCACAGTCACAGTGTAGGACACGTTGGCTGGTGTTTTGGAGGCGTGTAGATTGGTTTCCCATCACGAGCAAGGAGCGTGTGAAACACCCCACAGTAGCAGTATTGAGGGAGACTGGTCAAGTAGGTGAACTTACGTACCGTGTGTTAAGTATGGGTACTGGGCATTTCCGAGGAGTTCAGGTCCAGTCGCCTGAACTTTTGGTCTTCCCTAACCGTGGGCGGATGTAGTGCCCGGAAGTGATAATGAGTTGTATCTAGTTTATTTTACATGACCAAAAGTTCGGTTAAGTGAGAAAGAGTGGCCGAGGCATGGCTGTTACCATGCGGACGTGTCCAGAACATAGATTAATTACCTAGTTGCTAAGTCACTTTTTTATTCCTACTGTAATTCACTAGTATTAAGTCTCTTTATAATATAAACTCTCGAGTCGATGGGAACATGTGCCTTTGTTCACATAATCCAGCATAATGTATGCGTGCGCAAAGTGATATAGAGCATGATAATTTTCATTATTTTTCGATGTAAGGATATAAAGTGAGAGGTGATGAGAAATTATTGTAACTAGAGAATGTTATTTTTTGGGGGTAATCGATTGTAAGGGGAAGGACATCACACTGAGTCTATCTTGAGTCTGTAATAATTAAAATCTTAAATTGTGTACGCCGTCACCCCCCCCTTCCCTTGGCATCACGCAGTTTGGCGTGTCTCACTCGCTCACCGTCCATGATAGATGGCAGCTGGTCAGTACTGTCGTCATCCTCCTCTTCCCCCCCTCCAAGGAATTCTGTAAGTTTTTTTATATTAATGATATGTCTGATATGTTGAAGCGCGAATAGTAATATCACACGAGTGATAATAGTGACGAAATTAAGAAACGGACTCGGATAGAATCAAGTGTTGTCGTTCCTCAGGTAGTGTAATGGTGACACCATTAGCCTTTGGAGAAGCGAGTCCTGTGTTCCCGCTCACCTCTCATACGTTTTTGAGCTGGATAGTGGGGTATTTCCCATATTTTTGTGTACTGTGCTTTATATTATTATTTAGTAACTAGAATACGAAATGCTACATAGTTCTGTCTGAGCCTCAGATAAATGTGTGATTTTAGTAGGCCAAGTATCAGGTGCCCAGGAACTGTGAATTATTTATTATTGTGTTGAAATGACTTTCCAATCCAATATTTGTTAGGGCTGTGTTGCGAGTTAGTGTTCACGTAGTTACTTTCTGAGGCACAATGATATTGATGCAGTGATGATTTTCATGGTTAGAGTTACAGTTATTCATGCTTACTGTATTTGTTATAGTACTTTTTCTTTTATGTTATCCCTACAATAAGTATTATTTTGAGCAGACCTATGTGTCTGTAGTGCCATGTGTTATTCTATTATTACTTGAGATGCCGAGTGTTGTAACTCGTGTTTCTTTATTATGAGACCTCCCTGATCATGTGAAGGGATTACTTGCATTGGGGAGAATAGCTGTTCATTATACATATTAACTTCTAGCAGGTCCAAGTGTGGAGGTTGAAGTACCAGTGGGTCAAAATTCAAGTGTGGAGGTCTAAGCACCAGTGGGTGTGTCAAGGTCCCAAGTGTGGAGGTCAAGGTCGGCAGTGGCAGAGGACTGGACCAGTGAAATTTGTGTTCAGGGACGATTATGAAGAGACACTTTGGACCGGGACAGAGGAGTTAAGTTTTGTGCATTTGATATTAGGACTATATAGAGATATATTTTCCGAACAATGTGCCAACTGATTCATGTTTAATCTGTAAAGCAAGTAGCTGGGGAAGATTTCTATTTTTTGGTCTTGTTAATACACATTCCCTCCCACTCGAACTTTATTGTTTGTATAACCTTTGAGACCTGGTGGTATAGAGCTTACCTAGTAGTTTATTACTGTGCAACTTGGAAGCATTCTGGGAAACTGCGAAGGTTGGGCTTGGGTTGGCCTAGTTGGAGACTGGCCCGTCATTTTGGCATGCTACCATTCTTAACTTGGCCACTCGAAACATAATAAACTCTACCGAAGAGGCCACTAATGGGAGAGAGTCTCCATCAATCTGAGTTCCCGACCATTCCAGCACACATTGGTCATCAATAGTGACTTGTTTTCTGCCCCTTTTGACCATGTAAAAGTCTATATCGCTGAGGTGACAGTACACATGCACATTTCCACATTTGTCCAGAACTCTTCTCTCACTCTGCTTGCACCATCTTGTGTTGGCGCACACACACACAATCACCCACATTGGTATTCCAGCTTTCAATTTTACCCACACAATCCTTGACCCAACTGATCCATACTCTCCTATGCTCGTCTTCCATCTTTTACTCACAACTATACATACTCCTTCTTTTGCCCTCTCATTCTCACCTACTCATGCACATATACCCCTTCTATACTCCCATTCTCTCACACTCTCACCTCTCCATTTCGTTTCAGTTATTCCGCATACATCAACTTTCGGACCCTCAAGCACCTGGACAACTCTTTCTTTCACCTCATCATTCGCTCCCCTTACATTCCACGTTCCGATAACCATGTCCTTTGTCCGGTCCTTGGTCGTCATCTTTTGGTCAGTCCTTGTCCAAGGCTTATTGTTTGCCTTTTTAGTTAGTTTCACAGTAATATATATATATATATATATATATATATATATATATATATATGTATATATTACTGTGCTAAGCGCCCTCTGGTATTTGAGCATGAGCGCTCAAGGGACGGGGTGTTGTCGCAATAGGCACCATCGACTCTGGCTTATATTAATGGAAGTCCAAAATGAGGGGCACCCTAGAGGTTAGATGCCAGCTCAGGTTACAAATGGGTGTTGGTGGGAGTCTGAGAGACTGTACCCTAGAAGGGATGTTAGAGTCGAGATTTTGGAGTGACAAGACATACTGTACCTACAGTATTGGGCCAACGGTGGATCGCCCACGGGGCTGTGAGCAGTGGATTACCCGGAGGGGCTTGGCCATAGGGAGATTACTTTGGAATACTCTGGACCTGTCACACATAAGCTAAGATGTCTCTGCAACATAAGCATCCTATATTGTAGGTATAAAGGATTAGGCATGGTCAGTGGTTGCCAGTGCAAATAGATAACGATTACATGAAGAGAATAGTGGAATCAGATGTAAATCTATATAAGGATTAAGCAGTGATGCTCTTGATTGGTGTTGCCACAACTCAGTGTATATTGCAATGAATCAAACGGCACATCACAGTTGTGACTGAACACAGAAGTTCCTTTTATGCTCACAGGTTTTGACAAATAATTGAGTAAAGTCCACGTGGAGGGTTCAGTATCCTGAAATCCATGCATGGCGATTATAGTCAAAATGTTTGGTCGGGAAACAACGAGTCAACAGGCATTTTAGTTCATCCTGAAGGCTGAGCAACGAGTCCACCCTTCCTGGGTCCCCAGCCTCTTCACACCTTATCGCCCATACGACACTGAGTTATAGCGGGCCGGCATTATCTGCCTGACACTGAGTTATGGGTTCACTGTTTGTGCGGTGTGCATACGGTGATTAAGAAGAGAACCCAAAGGCATGCTCGAGTGGAAAGCGGTGTAAAGTGCAGTGAAACCAGTTTGTGGAGAGCTGTGAGTCAACAGTGTAATAGGTTCACAGTGCAGTTATAATAGTTTTGGGATTGGAAAATTGGAATTAAACAAGTATATATTTATTCAGTGAGATGAGATGACCAGCATAGATAATCGTGACTGTGTATCTTCATAACAGACTAAGTAGAATAGTGTAAAGGTGGCTGTTTGTTTACCAACGTCTTCTTTGCTTGCTGTTTGAGGATGAGCGAGAGTGGTGTCACGCCAAGGAGTTTTTCCTCCTCAGAAATGCTGAGTCAGTAACAGCGAGGAGGGTTTTTAACCCTCACTGGCACAACACCTAGTCACTCATTATCCCTCGAAGATACACACTCACAACTACGCTAAAAGTGGTGAGAGCTGTGAGTCAGCGGTGAAATATATTCACAGTGCAGTTATAATAGTTTTGGAATTGGAGAATTGGAATTAAACAAGTATATATATATATATATATATATATATATATATATATATATATATATATATATATATATATATATATATATATATATATATAGTGAAATGTGATGGCCAGCATAGATAATCGTGACTGTGTATCTTTATAAGAAGTAGAGTAGACTAATGGTGGCAGTTTGTTTGCCACCGTCTTCTTTGCTTGCTGTCCAAGGATGAGCGAGAGTGGTGTCGTACCAAAGAGTTTTTCCTCCTCAGAAATGCTGAACGAATAACAGCGAGGAGGTTTTTTACCCTCACTGGCACAACACATAGTCACTCATTATCCCTCGAAGATACACACTCACAAATACGCTAAGAATGGTGCTTGGGCACAATGAGAGAGTAACACTAACTCGGGGTTGAAGGCCTGCTGTAATATGAACGGAATTGAACTGTAGCAATTAAATACAAGTGATCTAGATGTAATCCTGACAATACCCATGCACTAGTTAATGCAGAGGCAAAGGGCTCATCGACATACGCAGAATTAACAGTAGTATAAAGTGGTTGTGTGAGACAAATAAGTATGACAGGCCAGGAGAGTAATAATTTACGAGCTAATACACCAGGAGAGTAAGAATTTACAAGCTAATATGCATTGAGCATACGTACGCATCGGGCCTAGGAGTTTGCAAAGTCATGCTCATTGAATGTACGTACACACTGGGTGTACGAGCTTATGAGTTAATACATTGGGTGCACAGGTCATGTATGCGTTTAGAAGCTAATACACCTTGGTTGTAAATACACTGGATGTAGGTACACATTCGGTACGAGTAGACGAGTTAGTGCACATTTGGTGCACGAGTCAATGCACAATGGGTGCACGAGTTGATTCACATTGAGTGTGCGAGTTAGTGCACATTGGGTGTACGAGTTGATTCACATTGAGTGTATGGGTTAGTACACATTGGGTGCGCGAGTTGATACACATGGAGTGCTCGAGTTGTTACACATCAGGTGTACGAGCTGATACTCATTGAGTGTATGAGTTAGTACACATTGGATGTACGAGTGGATGCACATTAGGTGCACATGACAGTATACACAGCGTGCGAGATTAAACGCGTACTGATCAATAGAAATTGCGAGAGAAGCACCGAAAATTTGCCCTATACTTTGACTGCTGGGCCATACACCTGAACCGCTTAAGATAAGAGGGAGAAGGATTTGTCGGAAGGTAGAATCATGGATGAACTGGGACAGGCAGGTCGGGATGCCGACGCTAACCATTTGGATTTGACACCATCAGATTTGATAGATGCCTCAGCCTCGGATGGCGCTGGGGCATGACAGGAGTTGATAATGCTAGAAAGGGGAGACGAGTCATCTGACAGTGGGTGGGAGTTGCACCAAGCCATGGAAGGGCCTCCCATAACTGAAGCTGCCGCCATTGCCAAGGTAGTCATGGCGGAGGTGATGCGAGAATTTAGAACTCTCGAGGCAAAACTGATGAACATGAAGGGAGAATCTACTCAGCAAGATGAGAACACAAATGCCAATTCTGACCCTATGCATAGTGCTATGAATACTCCCACCACAGCCACCCCGTCACTCAATGCGGTAATGGTTGAACATCCACAATTGCATCAGGGTCCCGAGAGGGAGGGAACCAAGGACTTTGATATGAAGAAACGCATAGCGACAATCCGCATGCCACAAATAACGCTGCCAAAATTCCATGGAAGGAGTAGAGCTGAATTCTAGCAATTATTCACTCATTTCATCGTTACGTGAGAAACGAGAATGTGCCAGAAGCCTACAAGTATCAGATGCTTATGGATGCTTGTGTTGGTGAGTAGTTACAAAAGGTGCTAGTGGGATGTGACTACCTGGATACTCCAGAATCTTATAAGAAGGCACTACTACTTCTGCAAGAGAGGTTTGGGGATGATTATGTGTACAATGTTGATCACATATTCAAATCTCTCATGGAAACTCCCGCAGTGAGACCCAGTGACAATGAGGGAATACGTCGGTTGCCTTACCAACTATGGGCTACTATTAATCACTTGGAACAGATGGGCTTAATGTCTGAACTGGACAACAGACATATGTTTCACCAGTTGTTAACCCATTAGTGCCCGGTCATGGATCCAGTTTGATTTTTTTAATGAAATTTTGTACAAATGAAGCCTGTGTGATCAGAATGATGAATCAAAAAGAAAATTTTAAAAAATGTTACCTGAAGTGGGTGAAACAGGTACGTCCTTTAACCTGTGCCGTCCCGGCGATGTGAATTAATGCGGCAACATTGCAAGGTCCCTAATTTGCACAATTTTCAATTTTCGCGAGTGATTTCGCGAGTGATTTTTGGCACATATACGCGGGACACCTTCCTCTATTCCTCTACAAGATGCCAAGCAGGGACAATGCCTTACACCGCATAACCTCTCCCCCCCCCTGCACGCCATTGTCTCGGCAATTCACCTGTTACCAGTGACCTGGCCAATAAAGACATTCAGGGCCAGAGTGCTTCTCCAATCGATGACAATGTGGAGGACAAAGTTTACATAGCATTAGAGGAAGAAACAGTCAGAAATGATGATCAAGTAATGTGGGAAAAAAAGGTCATGAATGGTGATGAGTTAGTGAGTGAAACAATGCTTATATTGCCTATATTACTGTCTGAAAACCAATATACTCTTGTACTACATATATATTCGTACCAAGTAAATAAATAAATACCATTTATGAGTGGAAAAAATAGTTACCCTCCCATAGAACTCGTTTTCTTTGGTGCCAGCCTGTTAGAAAACCCAGTCAGGTAAGGAGGTACTCGTACCTTAATCGAGTATTTTAAACCTCAGGTGAGTGATTTCTCTATGAATTTTCGATGTTTCTCACCAAAAGCGGATGTTTGAGCAAAAAAAAAAAAAGGTCCAAAAATGTCAGGACTGGGGCGTACCACTGCCCAGAAAACGGGATGGGGCGGGTTAAAGTACCCATTGGCACAAGCTCTGACAATAGGCTACCTGTAATGTTACAAAATATTTCAGCACGCACTGAAAATTTATAGAGAACAGTATGAATGAAGTTTTAAATTAATTTTGCCTAATTTTTAAAAATTTAAAAAACTTTTTAATATATATAAAAGGTTATTACAAATGAAATGCCAGTTGTCTCTGCTATTTTACTTTTTTATTTGTAAACATATGAACATAAAAGATCTTTTACTTAGAAAAACGTGACCTGGGTGAATGGGATTACCTCAACCTCTCTGGTGTTTGTTATTTTACATTTTTATTGAAATGCATAGAAAAAGAATTATAACATCCTTTATTTAGACAAAACAAATTGGCCTGGGATTACTTCAACCTTTCTGGTGGCCTGCCTGGTAGCTCTGTGGTTGATTCATTCATGATAGGCCTCAAAACAGTCGGGGTGGAAGGATGGGATACATTTCCCCACATTGCCTCTGTTGTCCTTCCACTGGAGTCTATCTGCATTCCTGACACGGACCAGCTTTTGCTTGGGGTCTTGCAGGTTGTCCTCACTAGACGTGCTTTCCTCAGCAAGTGGCCGCTTCTGAGGACGTCCACGTCCACCTGATGTCCCTTTCACAGGATCTTCCACCTTGTGTACTATCTGTTGGTTAGTTTCTGAAGCAGATGGCTTCATAACCTTCCTTTTTGGTGTCTTGCGTCTGGAATTTGACGAGGATGGTCCAGGCTCAGCCAGGGTGTCATCGAGGATGGCATCGTGCCGCGCCATCCTCCTCCTCCCCATTTCATCCTGCTTCTCCTCCAGCCATGAGTCCACAATTTCCTCAGTGTTGTCATGGGAGGTGCGCATCTCCATCTCTGCCTGCTAGTTCATCAGTCAGCTCCCAATATGATTGGGGTCTTTTGGTCCACTTTCCTCGACATCACTGTCCTCGTCACTGACAGCGTTATTCTCATCAGGCGGGAGGAGGACAATGTCAGTTGGTTCATTGGGTGGATATTTATCCAATATTGCAAGTATTTGTGCCGTTGTCAGCCCAACTGTCCTGAAAATAATGAAAGAAACAATTAAAATGACAAATGTTAGAGAAAATACTTGATCTGGCATGCCTACGGGGAAGGAGGAGGGGAAGGAGGGGAGGGGGAGGGGGGAGGGGAGGAGGGGGAGGCGGTAGGGGAGAAGAGGAAAGCAGACGGGGGAAGAGGGAGGCTTGAAAATAGGTAAATGATACAGACTTACAATATTTCCTATATTTTCTACTTATACACATGTTCTTTGGGCCTAATGCCCAAGCGTATTTTAAAGTACTCCTAAAAATCAACCTTCAGTTAGGGCAAGATAATAGAAATAACTTGAAACTATTTGTTAGCACATACAAAGGTACATCATTATAGTTTTTTTTAGAAGAAAAGATATGTGGATTGATTTAGTATATTTACCTTTTTCTGTAAGATATGTTCATGCAACTCGAGCCTCCGTCCATTTTGAGCAGGTGCCTTCACTTTAGAGGCCTGTACCAAGGAGTTTTGTTCTCTTCACTCTTTTTCCACTGCACTAATTGGAAAGTACAACTCTTCCTCTGCCTCCAGAAAAAAGTTATCTTAAGACCTTTCTGCATAAAAAAAAAATCAGAGAGATGTTTATGAGAAAAATTTTTACGTCCTTTAAAGTACTCATGGGCACTAATGGGTTAAGTTCCCTCAGAGACTGAGGGAACGCTGTATCTTTGACGTAAGAAAATATCAGAAAACAACTGGAAAGAGGACTGGGCTGGTCAAGTGGCTAGCGCAGTTCCTCGAAGAAAATGCAGTCACTCTGGACGACATGCAAGTGTTGCAGGGAGAAAGGTCACACCCTAGTAATAGAGCAGTAGGCCTGACGACAGCAGGGGAAACAAGCCCCCAAAGGGAAGGGAACAGTCAGGGCCAGTTCAGGTGCACCCTATGTGCCAGGACACATGGCCTAGAGAGATGCAGTCGATTCCGGAGTATGACAGTCAACGATAGAGTTCGCACTTTACAGAAGCTTAATGGGTGCTTCCAGTGCCTGCAAGTAGGACACTATGCACCCGATTGTCGGTCACTCCTTCGCTGTGGCTACAGAGGGTGCGGGGGAGAACATGAAACTTTGTTACATCGGTTGCAGAACATGGGATCGTCCAACCTGATTGGAGGAAAGGGACTTAGTAAATTCATTGCTCAGTTGAGTGAAGGAAAGGGAGGGCTTAATCCCGGTTGGAATAGAGAACTTGATGGTCGGATCAAGGCCGATTCAGGTGTCAAGGGAAGGACCATGGCAAATGTCATAAAAGGAGACCAAACAGCAGCCACGACCACAAGGGTACAAGCTACGGGCCAATGCAGCCATGTGCACACTGTGGGGGCACATACCGGTTGCACAGAATATGGACGCAGTGAGGACATCTGACATCTACAGGGAAAAACTGCATTACCAATAGCTGAAGTCAAGGTGTGAGAGGCGGAGATTCTCCGAAAGAGAATGGTGAAAACATTAGCTCTTTTGGACACAGGCAGCGATAGTTCATTTTGTACCCAGGCGTTGACTAGATCACTTAACCTGGAAGGGAAACTCACTCAACTGTACATGGGAACCCTTGCCCATGAGTCATTGTACCAGTCATCAGTAGTAAACCTCATCATCTCAGGGACAAGCACAAAGAAAGGGAGGGCCATGAACCTGTCTAAGGTCTAAACAGTGGAGAAGTTCTCCATCCATGCTAAGGAGAGCAGTAGTGACTACTGGTGAGCTAGCTCAGTGGAACCATCTGATAGGAGTTGTGACAACAGGGTCTGAAGGAGGTATGGTCGAGCTGTTGATTGGGCAGGATACTCCTGAGGCTTTGAACCCCTGGGAGGTCAGGACAGGGAGGGATGGAAAGCATTTTGCTGTCAGTTCAAGGCTAGGCTGGACAGTTCATGGACCGATTGACAATAGTAACCAGGAATGGACATGCCAGACAGGGTGTCTACTTAGCTTGTCAGAAAATTGTGATACTCACCTGGAAAGACAGGTGCGATCTTTCTGGGAGATAGATGAGGGCGCTGCTTGCCTGTTACCCAACGTGTACTCAGCAGAGGACAGTCGCACCCTTCAGCTGTGGTCTGGGTCTGGAATGTTCGAGAATGGCCACTACGAGTTCCCAATATCATTCCTCAGCAAGAATCCAGGTTTCCCTGACACCCAGGCCATGGCCTTTCGTCGCTTGGAAGGCCTACACAAGAGGTTTCTGAAGGACAAGTACCTACATCAGAGGTAAACACATGAGATGGGTGAACTCCTCTCTCGGGGGTATGCCGAGGTGGCCCCAGAGGAGCCACACCGTACTGAATTGCCCATTGTATGGTACCTCCCGCACCACCCGGTACTCAACCCAAATAAGCCTGGAAAGGTCCGCATTGTCTTTGACTGCAAAGCCAAATACGAAGGCTTCTCACCTAACACTCAGGTCATGCAGGGCCCTGACTTCAATAAAAGTTTAATGGGAGTACTGCTTAGGTTTCGTCAGGGACATACTGCAGTGATGGCAGATGTGGAGTCAGTGTTCCATCAGATCAAGGTTGCACCAGAGCATTGAGAAGTCCTTTGTTTTTTATGGTGGCCTGTGGGGCACTTGTCCTCATGGCCAGTTGCTTATCGGATGACAGTGCACCTGTTTGGAGGAATATGGAGCCCATCTTGTGCAACTTATGCTCTTCATCAGACATTCCAGGACCATAGAGATGACTTTCCCAGCTCGGTAGCTCAGGCTGAAAGGAACTTTTATGTTGACAACTTACTTCTGTCCATGGACTCAGAGAGGGAGGCATCGGAAATGTCCCGACACTTCCGACAGTTGCTAGCCTGAGGGGGCTTCAGACTAACGAAGTGGGCTAGCAATGCCAAGGAGGTCATCGGAGCTGTCCCGCTGGAAGAGAGACATAGTGGCCTGTGAACACTCGACTTTCATCAAGATCAGTGCCTGTGGAGTGGGCTGAAGGAGTGCTTTGGAACCCAGAGTCGGATCTCTTGGCAGTTAAGGTACAGGTGCCAAAGCGACCTACTAACAAGAAGGGGATTTTGAGTTTCGTCAGTTCAGTGTATGATCCTTTGGGCTTGGTGGCCACTTTCATTATTCGACCAAAGCTGATATTTCAGGATGAATGCAAACAGGGAGAGGGCTGGGATGAACCACTGTTACTGCACAACAAAGTCACCTGGACAACTTGGCTGGAGGAGCTGGGTCATCTGGAGGGGTTCCAGGTGCCCAGTTGTTAGAACAATGGGTCTGTTGGACAGGCCACCACCTCTGTGCAGTTACACATCTTTTGTGATGCGCCATGGGTGGCTTATGGCACAGTGTCCTACTTGCAACTAGTGGAGACCATGGGTAATGTGTAATGTTCCTTTGTGTATGGAAAGGCAAGACTGGCACCACTAAAGCAACAAACAAAACCCCGGCTGGAACTTTGTGCTGCAGTCCTTGCAGTAAAGGCAAATGTAATGATCAAGTATGAGCTCACCATCACATTTGATGAATCTTTCTTCTGGATGGACAGCATGCTCGATTTACAGTATATCTCAAACAAAAGCCAACATTTCCACACTTTCGTGGCAAACAGAATAGCAGTGGTCTAGAAATTGTCTAGGGTCGACCAGTGGAGACACATCAGCATGTCACTGAACCCAGCAGACGAAGCTAGCAGAAGGCTAGGTGCACAGGATCTGTATGTGGGTTCTAGGTGGATCCAAGGACCTGAGTTTTTATATGCTGACGAAGACCAGTGGCCAGAGGGAAGAGAGTTACCATCCAGCTAGGTGATGACGTGGAGGTGAGGCGGGACTATGGTCTGTCTGCCCTCACAGTAAATATGGACATCTCTGATGCACCACTCGCGAAGCTGTGGTCTTCCTATTCATTGTGGTACAGCCTGCAAAGAGGTGTGGCCTGGCTAAGGAAGTTTGCGTGCTGGTTGCAACGAAGGACTGTCCCACTGACTCTAGAGGAGCAGTCATGGAGGTTGGACATCAGGGATCTTCACCTGGCCAAGAAGGCAATCCATCGCACCATTCAAAATGAAGCGCATGGAGCAGAGGTTCAGGCCCTGTGTAAGGGGTCGTTGCCTATGCAGAACAGATTGTACTGGTTGGAACCCGTTATGGATGAGGAAGACTTGCTTAGAACTGGAGGTCGGTTGAAGGGTGGGCCGTTTGGAAGAGATCAGGCTAGCCCCATTCTCCTGCCTTGAGACCACCATGTTACAACTATCATAGTCAGAGGGGTACACAAAGGACAGGCTGGTAACTCTGGGCACGAGCATACAATGGCATGTTTGAGAAGTACTGGATTCCCAAGGGCAGACAACTGTTGGACAAGATAATTCGTCACTGTGTTACATGTGGGAAGAACAATTGGGTGTCAGCACCTCAAAGGCAGGCAGACTTACCACCTGATACAACAACGGCCGGAAAGGCCCTTTTTGCCTTCACTGGGTTCGATTGTTTCAGCCCGTTTATAGTTAAACAAGGACAGAAGCAGACAAAATTGCAGGGATGCATTTTCACCTGTTTAACCACTAGAGCTATTCACTTGGAGGTTCTAGCTTCATCAGACATTGACGCCCTCCTAAATCCAGTTACACATTTTGTTAGTCGGAGGGAGAAGCCCAAGCGCCTACAGTCAGACAATGGTACCAACATGCTCAGGGCCGACAAAGAGTTGAGAGCAGCTGCGAAGGAACGGGCCAAATCTGACAAGCTTCGTGCAGCCTTGACAAAGGAAGGCATAGACTGGGTCTTCAACCCCCCAGCTGCCTCGCACATGGGGAGCACCTGGGAGAGGCAAATACGAACAGTAAGAAAAGTACTCCGTGCCATAGTTGGTTTACAAGTCCTAGATTATGAGCATCTTCAAACACATTTCTGTGAGGTGGAGGCTATTGTCAGTAAGAGGCCCATCACACCTGTGCCAGAGGGGCCTTATGAGCTACAAGCCCTCACTCCAGCAAATTTGCTGCGATTGGGCCCCAAGGGTGCCTTACCTCTGGGAGGTGCAACACTCAGTGCAACATATCGAGCACGTTGGGCACACGTCCAGTTCTTGGCCAACAGATTCTGGCGGAGGTGGATCAAGGAATACCTCCCACAGCTGAGGACCCAACAGAAAGCTGTTAAACCACACAGGAATTTTCATCCAAATGACTTAGTCATGATAGCAGACGATAACTGCCCAACTCAGTGGTGCCTTGACAGGGTAATGGAAGTAAAATATGGCAAGGATGGGTTAGTTAGACAGGTCTTAGTGAAGACAGCTAGGAGCACGGTTTTACGGCCTGTTACCAAGCTATGCTTTTTAGATGGATCTTTGGATGACTGCTGAACCGAACACCCAGGGCGTGACTGAAGGCATGATGGCGTATTTGAGTGTGAATGCTCAAGGGTGGGGGTGCTATTGCGATAAGTGCCATCTTGTATTTGGGCGTGAGAGCTCAAGGGAGGGGGTGTTATCGCGATAGGCACCATCAACTCTGGCTTATATTAATGGAAGTGCAAAAAGAGGGGCACCCTAGAGGTTAGATGCCAGCTCAGGTTACAAATGGGTGTTGGAGGGAGTCTGAGAGACTGTACCCTAGAAGGGCTGTTAGAGTCGAGATTTTGGAGTGACAAGACATACTGTACCTACACTATCGGGCCAACGGTGGATCACCCACGGGGCTGTGAGAAGTGGATTACCCAGAAGGGCTTGGCCATAGCGAGATTACTTTGGATAACTCTGGACCTGTCACACGTAAGCTGTCTCCTGAGGAATTAAGGATTAGGCATGGTCAGTGGTGGCCAGTGCAAATAGGTAATGATTACATGAAGAGAATAATGGAATTGATGTAAATGCATATAAGGATTAAGCAGTGATGCTCTTGATTGGTGTTGCCACAACTCAGTGTATATTGCAATGAATCAAACGGGATAACACAGGTGTGATAGAATACAGAAGTTCCTTTTATGCCCACAGATTTTGACAATTAAACGAGTATAGTCCACTTGGAGGGTTCAGTATCCTGAAATCCATGCATGGCGATTATATATATATATATATATATATATATATATATATATATATATATATATATATATATATATATATATATATATATATATAAGAGAACGGTGGAAGGAAAAACAAATGAGTAAATAAAAAACAATCCATACACCAGATTACTGGCGTCCTCCATTCATAAAATATCTGTAACAGTTAGACTTGAACAGCTGTGGGTTGAAATTTGGAGGGAAACAACACTGGGGAAGCGAATTCCAGAGAAATGCAGTTCGGGGAATGAAAGAATTCTGATAGGCAGAAGTTCTGCAATATGGCTGAGTGACATTCCAGTCATGAGCGCTACCAGATGCCCGTGTAGCACAAGGGAAGGCATGGAGAGGTGGCACCATGGAGGCAACTTCGTCTGAGCATTTGCCAAAAAAATATTTGTAAAATAATGCAAGGGAGGCAACATTCCTTCTTACTTGCAGGGGAGGTAGTTTATATGTAATGACAGGGTTGTTAATGATTCAAACAGCTTTGTTCTGAATTTTGTCTAGTTGTCTTAATGCAACCTCTGCACAACCATTCCACAAGGGTGAGCAATATTTAAGCTGAGAGCGCACATGACTCTTATAAATTATAGCGAACTGCTCATCGGCAAAGTTACGGACTTTGTACAACAATCCAAGCTTCCTTGAGGAGGTTTAGCAAGTGATCTGACATGAGAGGTCCAGCTGAGGGCACTGTTAAATGAGACGCCAAGAATTTCAATGCTTTCGGAGATGGGAATATTAGTAGCACTGAAGGTAATGTACGAATCTGTTAATATCTGTCTATTAGTAAACAGTATATATTTAGTTTTACTAGCATTAAAAGAGACAAGGTTGTTTTGTCCCCATTCAGTGATTGTAGATAGATCTTGATTTATGGAGATGGCTGTACTGAGTTGAGAGGTAGAGATATTAGACTTTGTAAATGGGTGTCTGAGTGTGAATGAACTATGTAGTGTTGAGTCATCTGCATATGAGTGAATGAGACTGTGGGTGACAGATAAGAGATCATTAATATGAACCAGAAATAGGGTTGGCACCAGAACTGATCCTTGTGGCACGCCGGTGATAATTGAGTGGAAATGGGAAAATACATCATCTACTTTTACAATTATTTTCCTGTCACTAAGATATGAAGAAATCAAAGGAACAAAAGACGTTAGTCCATAGCAAGGGAGTTTGGACAGCAGGGAATGGTGCCATACTCTGTCGAAGCTTTAGAGATATCAAGAGCTACTCATGCCCAGTTCACTGCTGTACAGTACTTGCATTATGGAATTATTATTATTTTTTTTTCAAATCGTGAATGATTAAATATCCTGATACTTTAAATATTTAATAATTCTCATTTTTTCAAGACGGTAGATAATTTCAGATTGTTTTTTTTACTGTGATGTAACTTTGTTTATATAATTGTTGCCAGGCTTACACGTACAGTTGACGTGTTTCGTATGTTTTCAGCATTTCTCGTACAGTACGTGCTCGGAAGTTTGACATTGTGTTCAGTCGTATTCTGCATCTCGGAGTAGTAGGTTCGAACTTTTGTAGTGTGCTGTTTGTATGGTCAAGATACTGTAACATCATGGTGTATATGAAATTTAGTGTTATTTTTTTATTACTCAATAATGAAGTAAAAAAAATACCATGTTCTGCTGTTTCCTAACGATATAATTTTATTTCACTGTATTTTATTGTGTGCTTTTGCTACAATGTAGACTAGATCAAGTAACAACATTTAGCCATATCTTTGTTGTTATTAGTGTGGTCAATCTGATTTACCATGTAAGAAATGCAAGAGAAGTGACGACTACCTTCGTTATGGTTTGACCTGTACGACAGAAAAGGATGGAACTCAGAGACCACAGAGTATCCTATGCAGCACGGTATTTACTAATGCAAATCTCAAACCTTCACGACTTAATGAACATTGTAACAATCAGCATGGGGGTACAAATTCTGGGAATGATTTCAAAACACTGAAGATCAAGAGGGCACGATATGATCGTGGCGGTACCTTGCCAATGCAAAGGTTTGTCGAAGCAAAGAAGTTACATATTTATGTGCCAAGAAAAATAATTCATACAATTGCTGGCAAACCAGTGAAACCTTGTGCACTAGAAATGGCAAAAATAGTGTTACGTGCCTGGGTACAAAAAAATCTTCGACACTTACCTTTGTCAGACGCCATCATCTGTTCGAGGACTGGTGACATGAGTACAGATATCTTGCAGCAGATAATCGCTATCAAAACTAGTCCTGTCAAAATGGGTCTTCAGTTAGATCACTTAACTGACGTCAGTTCATGTAGTTACTTACTGGTATTTGTATTTATGAGAAGGAGTAAAAAGTAGTGGATGAATTCTCGTTCTGTGAACCACTGACAACCACAAAAGCAACTGATGATTTTAATCTTGTGAAAAAGTTTTTCATGAAGCATGGAATGACTCTAAACATGTGCACTGATGGAGCCTCCACCATGCTAGGAAAAAAAAAAATCAGGGTTTGCTGGTGTTGTGAAAAAGGAGTTGTCCCATGTAACTCCCATGCACTTTGTGTTGCATCGTCATGCACCTGCAGCAAAGTCGTTACCAGCTGTTTTGTCAGTTGTTGTGCCTCCAGTCAGTTTTATCAGAGGACGTGCCCTGAATCACAGTGTTTTGTGAAGAAATTGGAGCTGAGGATAGTGTTCTGTAACACATGGAAGTGAGTTGGCTTTCCTAGGCAGAGTGCTTACTCATGTGTTTGAACTGAACAAAAATATTAAGCGGTGTTTTAGAAAGCAAGACGTTGATGTAGCTGACCATTTTGAAAACAGGATGTTCGTTTTTTCCTTCACATACCCTGGCTGATACAGTGATCCCTCAATTATCCTGATGCTCAGTATCCAGACTTATTCAGTACCCGGACGCCGGGCCTTGGCTCTATTAACCCGTCAAGTCCTGAGGTTTTCCGCACCTCCAACATCCCCCAGTCCCGAGGTATTTTCGAAAAAATTTTTTTTGGCTAAAACCTTCGCTTTTGGTGAGAAACATCGAAAATTCATAGAGAAATCACTCACCTGAGGTTTAAAATACCCAATCCAGATAGGAGTTCCTCCTTGCCTGACTGGGTTTTCTAACATGCTGGCAGAAAAGAAAACGAGTTCTATGGGAGGGTAACTATTTTATCCACTCATAAACGGTATTTATTTATTTACTTGGTACGAATGTATATGTAGTATGAGAGTATATTGGTTTTCAAGCAGTAATAAAGGCATTATAAGCATTGTTTCACTCACTAACTAATCACCATACCTGACCTTTTTTTGCCACATTACCTGATCATTATTTCTGGCTGTTTCTTCTTCTAATGCTATGTAAACATTGTCCTCCACATTGTCATCGATTGGGGAATCACTCTGGCCCTGAATATCTTTACTAGCCAGGTCACTGGTAACAGGTCCTTTGCCAAGACAATGGCGTGAGGGGGGGAGGGGGGAGGTTATGCGGTGTAAGGCATTGTCCCTGCTTGGCATCTTGGAGAGGAATAGAGGAAGGTGTCCCGTGTATACATGCGAAAAATCACGGGCGAAAATTGAAAATTGTGCAAATTAGGGACCTTGCAATTGCACGACGTACTGGTACGTTGCTGGGACTGGCAAATGCAAATCGTTGCAACGTACCCATACGTCGACGGGACGGGGCGGGTTAAACCATTATCCAAATTTACTTGCTATTATCCAGATGTAAAAGTGCCCGAGAACTTTGGCTGGCCAGCTGACATGTCCAAACATTCGGTATCATGGCTGCTGAGCTCAAGCTGTGTGCGGGAAGAAGTCCGTAACCCACAACCAGAGATAAATTGTCCATCCACTCCTGTACTGAATGGTAAAAGTCGTGCTCTCATCTGATCACTCCCAATGAACCTCCAACACCCAAGCAGTATGACTGTTACCCGCAAGTGGTGTCAAAACGTCCGTATGCATCCCCACCCAATGTCAAAGTATCATGTGGCCAACAGGCTAGCTCTTTCCTCACTGCCACTGTGCATGTAACACAAACCATTAGCCACAAGTACATGTTCACTGTCTGCCTCTCCACCGAACGCCGACAGTCGCGTGGTCAGAGGTTAAGTTTTGCCCAACCGCCACCATCATTGAACAGAGACCATGAGCCACAAGTACATGTTCGGTGACAGTGCTCGTCCGCCTCTCTACTGAACGTTGAAAATCGCGCAGCCACCGGGAGGTACTCGCACCACACACAGACACACACACACACGGACAGAGAGAGAGAGAGACCTTCCTATGCTGAGTACAATATCAGTACAGTACAGTAATTTATGTACCAATGCATTTGATAGTACTACGGTAGTGTACTGTACACAGTACAATACTGTATGTGTGTATGTACAGTACAATACTCTACAGTTCACTTCCATTCGGTATGGGTATTTGTTTCAGTGCTGCAGTCACCCTCCTTTGCCAAGCAGCTGTATTGGGATAAGTTAGGTTTTGTAAGGTAAAATACAGTTAATCTATGTAATTTTGCCTGTGAAACATATTGAGCATATTTTCGAGAAAATCCTATGGTTATTTTTGACAGGATGAAGCGAGCATGGTTCCTGGCTGAGGAATGCGGGTGGCCACTGCTCATGTAACACAGACCACAATGCACGAGTACACGTTTGGTGACAGCACCCGTCTGCCTCTCTACTGAAGATCGAATATCATGCGGCTGCCAGAAGGCACACACACACCACACACACAAACAGATTCCTTCACATGCCATGAAAATAAAGAGTATCAGTACTGTACAGGAAATTCTGTACCAATGCATATGATAATAGAGTACTACAGTACTGTACTGTACACAGTACTGTACTCTACTGTATGTGTGTACAGTAGTGTATGTACAGTACAGTACCATGCTGTACTGTACTGTACCCATTCGGTATGGGTATTCAATACCACAGTCAGCCACCTTATTAGGAAATGTTAGGTTTGGTAAAGTTAGGTAAAGATATACTATGTAATCTTGCCTGGGAAAGTCATTGAACATATCTGCAAGAAAATTCAATGGTTATTTTGAATGGATGAGGTGAGCATGTAACACAGAATACAACCCACTAGTAAAATTACGGTAAAACTGCCCTTCTGGCCCTAATGTACACTGAATGGCAGGAGTCCCCCGGCTTCCGGGATTAGTGTGGAAACCCTCAATCATGCATGCTTGTCTGCTTCCTTACTGAATGGTCAGAGTCACCTGGCAGGCTGCATGAGTCATCCACTACCTGAGGCGGTGATCTACTGGTCATCTGCTGTTGCCGTAACATACTAACCCTTGCCTGGGCATATGGAAGTGAACCTTATAGACAGTTGTCAGTTTGCTGCATGTAACTTCCTCTGTGCTGAAAAGCAACTGTTTGTAGCGATATGGCAGGGATGTACTGTCCTGCTTGCTGGTGAACAGAGGCCTGCACCTCTGTTCCCGCCTTTCTACCCCTTGTGAGTGGTTCCATTTGCAATGATGGCTGTTCTGCTTGCTTGTGAACAGAAGCCCGCACCTCAGTTCCTGCCTTTCTGCCCCTCGTGAGTGGTTCCACTTGCAATGATGGCTGTGATTGCAGTTGCTTTTGTGGTGATTCCCTACCTTCTTCAGGTTGTGGCCCTGCTCTGTTGCATTCATGTGTGTGTGGTGATGGCCACACCACCACCTGAGAAGCGGAAGAGGAAGGTTCTGAGTCTGGAGAAGAAGCATGAGATATTGGGCAAGGTTGACACAGGCTGGGCCACAGGACATATTCTTCACGCATATGATATATCCCATCCAACATTGTTCAATATCAAGAAGTCACGTACGCAGTACGGACAGGACTTTGGTGAAAGCACACAATGCGGCAACAGGAAGGTAATATCCCAGGCCCGACATGCCATTATCAACCAGTCGACTTTGATGTGGTTTCATCAGTAATGTGGTGCTGGTGTGCTAGTGGATGGGACCGAGGTGAAGGCTGCTGCTGTGAAGTTTGCATACCTGCACAACATCCAGGACTTCAAGCCATTAGTGAGATGGCTCTTCAAGTTTAAGCTACACCATGGACTTCGGGGCCATAAGGCACACAACAAATCCTTGGATGCTACAGCAGAAAAAGTTGACCTGTTTTGCCAGAAAGTGCAGCACCTGATCAAGGATGAGGGCCTTGCCATTGGTCAAGTCTATAACGCTGATGAAACTGATCTGTTCTACCACTCCTTGTCCACCCACACACTGGCTGAGGAATGGGAGAAGCCTGTGCCTGGTCAGAAGTTGTCCAAACAGCCTGTCTCTGTTTTGTGCTGTGCCAATGCTAACAGAATGCACCACCTCAAACCTGTTGTTGTTGGGCGTGAAAAACAACCACGTTGTTTCTGTGGGTAGATGGATAACCTTCTTGTTGTGTGGTACCATTCTGTGAAGGCCTGGTTTACCGCTATGATCTTCAGAGGTTAGCTCCACAGACATTTCATTGAAGTTATCCGTTACCGAATGGAGGTCCTTGGAATCGCTACCGACTGGGTGAAGGCACTCCTGCTCCTGGACAATGCTCCTGCGCATCTATCTGAGATGGATTTGGTTGCTTTTCGTGGGCAGTTTCATGTTTCTGCCACCTAATACAACTGCTCTGATTCAACCAATGGACCAGGGTGTGACTGTGGCTGCGAAGAGACTATACCACTAGAGGTTCCTCAACGAGGTGATGGTGGTGCTGGAGGATGCCAAAATATGCCAGAATGACCTAAAACACTTCCAAAATAAGGAGGGGTACTGTACATACAGTAGTGTTCAGGTAGGGTGTTTTTTGGTTTTGAGTGTTTTTCTGCATGGTTTTCTAGTGTTTACCATTACTTTTGATATGCCAATGTGTGTTTTGATGTCTAAATATGCCTGAATGACTGGGAAACACTGCCAAATGAAGCATAGGTACTGTAGAAATAAGTTTGGTATAGGTTGGAGGTGCGTATAGGTAGGGTCTGGGAGTGGTGGGGGAATAGTGTTCATTACCCCGATGTTGCCACTACCCAGACATGCCTTTGGCTCTATTATGTCTGGATAATTGAGGGATTACTGTATATCCACACATCTCAATGAACTGGACACCATCCAAGAAACAGGAATGAACATGATTACAGCATGGCTAAAGGTGTCTTCCTTCACCCATAAACTTCCAGTTTAGATAAAGCGCACTGAGAATGGAAACCTCACAAACTTTCCCAAACTTGATGAAATGCTAATGCAAAAAAAGAAGTACCCACCCCCACTTAAATGAATCTGGGCCAGTCTTTCCAAAGATAATTTTACCATGGAGATATATCCGATGCACAGGGATGGATCCAGGATCCATATTTTCTTTTCAGCCTGGATTCCATGGACGACAGTGATACAATGAAAATGATCTCATTGAGCTGAAAGCCAGTTGAAAACTCCAAATGGTTTTGATTCAGTGCAGCAAGATATCTTCTGCTGTGCACAACTCGACATGTTCATCCAGTTAGAAGAGAGAGCTTTGGAGGTCCTAATGCCATCTTCGGCCACCTACTTGTGTGAAACAGGATTTTCAGTCCTTGTACACATAAAAACAAAAGCCAGGAACCATTTGGATGCAAGTGACGCTAGGCTATGGGTGTGGCTATTTAAAAAAAGAATGTCATTGAGGCATGATCATCAATGAAAAATAACAACAAAAGAACCATTAGCAATGTTTCAGTATGAAGAGTTGCATTAATCAGTCCTGTCACAGCACTAAGCACTTGTACTCATCAAAAAATGGAATGAACATAAGTCATACTACATTTAACCTACCCCGTCCCGACCGATTTTCCACCACTGACTCCCCCCAGTCCCGACCAATTTTGGAAAAAAAAATTTTTTGGATCAAATCTCCGCTTTTGGTGAGAAACATCGAAAATTCATAGAGAAATCGCTCACCTGAGGTTTAAAATACTCGATACAGGTAGCAGTACTCCTTAACTTTCTGGGTTTTCTATCAGGCTGGCTCCAAAGAAAACGAGTTCTATGGCAGGGTATCTCTTCCACACCACTCATAAATGGTATTTATTTATTTATTTGGTACGAATTTATATGTAGTATGAGAGTATATTGGTTTTCAAACAGTAATATAGTTAATAAAAAGCATTGTTTCACTCACTAACTCATCGACATACCTGACCTTTTTTGGCGACATTACCTGATCATTTCTGACTGTTTCTTCCTCTCTTGCTACATAAACTTTGTCCTCCACATTGTCATCGATTGGGCGATCACTCTGGCCTTGAATGTCTTAATTGGCCAGGTCACTGGTAACAGTTGAATTGGCAAGACAGTGGCATGTGGCGGGGGGAGGTCATGCAGGGTAAGGCATTGTCCCTGCCTGGCATCTTGTAGAAGGTGTCCCGTGTATACGTACCAAAAATCACGCGCAAAAATTGAAACTTGTGCAAATTATGAACCTTGACATTGCACAATGTACTGGTACGTCGATGGGTCTAGCTGTGACAAAACTTTGCGACGTACTCATACGTCGATGGGACGCCTCGGGTTAATGTGTGCGTGTGTGTGTGTGTGTGTATGAGAGAGAGAGAGAGAGAGAGAAAGAGAGAGAGAGAGAGAGAGAGAGAGAGAGAGAAATTTTAATACTGATATATAGTTATGAAAGTTGTCATTACTAAAGGAATGTGTGATTATAACATAATGGCACCTGTGACAGCACTTACCAATGTGACTGTCACTGTATTGTATGGATGCCTTTCAAAAGTTTATTTTGTACTACTCTACCTTGAAGTTTATTTTCAGGAAATAATTCGCATTACATTTATCATATTCATAATATAATAAATCCAAAATATTAACCATATTTGTGACACTGATGCATTTCGCCTCATACTTTTTTTTTCGACAGTCAAAATAATGAAACGCTATGGTTATTATTGTCATTATATTAAAATTTTTACTGTAACAGGGGATACGGGAACATTTTCTGAATTTACAAGGGGTACGGGTGATTAAAAAGGTTAAGAACCACTGGTCCTGGAGGACTTCAATCTTGAGCCTCTTGCGGTGGGGTTAGGGTTTAGTCATGAAGTGGAGGTTGAGTCCAATGTTTAGTATTTATTCTTGTTCCCATGTTCAAGGTCCGGGACAAGGTAATAAATCCTGTCGCAGGTTGTCGGAGTTATATATATATATATATATATACATACTGGTATATAAATACATATATATATATATATATATATATATATACATATATACAGTAAACCCTCATTATACGATGCCTCTTTGTACGATATTTTGCTTATACAATGTCAAAATTTTAGTACCCTATGCCCACTATACAATGGGAACGATTTGCAACAACGATGGATCATCCGCGGCTCAGTGAACACCGAATGTGCAAACGCAACAAAAACGTCCTCACACTGTCGGCATTAGACCACACACACTTGTCCACCGGTCCAGCCTCATTAGCTAGCCCTGCCCAGCCAGCCAGCCCTGCCCAGCCAGGCAGTTCTGACATTGATGAGTGAGGGCTGTGAGTCCCTGTGACTGTGAGGCCGAGTCAGGACAATTCGCCATCAGGACGATTCCCCATCATTTATTTACATAACAGTTTATTTAGCAAGTACACTAGTTTTTTAATTATGTAAGTTATAAAAGTGATGGTAGTTTATTGTTTATATAGTAAATGTAAAATATGGCATCAAATCATGGGCATTAAATGAAAAATAATAATATATTGAAACGTGAATCAGCTGATTTATGATCGATCCTTCATCTTAGCATAAGGCTACATATGAGACATTGGCATTTATATAAATGCCTAATTACCTTAAGTGAACGATCGACATACTTTGGAATTATACAAATAATCTTCATGTTAAGTCTATATAAATGTTTCGGGATATTTCGCCATCAAGTCAATTCGCCATCACAACAGTAACAAGACAATTCGCCATCAGGACTTTTCGTCGTCAGGATGATTCCCCGGCGTTTATTTTCATATCAGTTTATTTAGGAAGTACACTAGTTTTTTAGTACTGTACCTGTACCTCTTCAAAGTCGTTTTAGAATATATCCAGGATGTCGTAGTACCAATGGAAATTAATGAAAGCAGTTGTGAGTGATGCTAGAACATAATTCAAAGTCAACTACAGCTAGGTAGAAACAAGTTAAATATTGTCTGAAAGTGCAACTTACAAATGATATCCAAAGCCAATGCTATTGAATGAAAATAGACTTTGATAGATCCCCCTGAGAATTAGTTATTAAAGTATCAGTTAATCAGTAATAAGTATATTTATAGAATGACGAGGAATTGTCCTGACGGGGAATGTCCATATTATGACGACGAATTGTCGACTTCATGGCGAATTGTCTAGGAACCACATAAACAACTGTTGCTTGCTTCAGTAAAGGTAAGATCTACTGTATACTGTAGTTTTCATGCTTTTTTCTCTTTATTCACTATTAATGTGTTACTTTAAATGTTTAAACATAAGGATATTTCATGTATGTGAGTGCTAAGGTGTGTGTATGTGAGAGTTTAGGCATGTCTGGGAACGTATCCCCATTGACTCCATGTTATAATGGGATTGCTATACGATGGATTGCTTTACGATGGGGTTTTCAGGAACGGAACCCCATCGTATAATGAGGGTTTACTGTATAAGTAATGCCTCTAATATCCGAATGCCCAATATCCGAACATCCCCACTAACCCGACATAATCGTCCTGGGATCCAATATTCCCAAAATGGTCTGAAAACCACAAAAAATTCGAAAAAAAAAGAATTTTTCCCACCTGTAATTTGAACTTGGCATGCAGGGCGCGGGACAGCTTTGTTGTGGCGCATCATTTGTCTGACGTCCGATAGAGTGTCCCTGCATCCTCCCCACTTTCCACCTGTCTCTCGCCGCAAGTGCACGCTCGTTGTCATGGCTGCCCACGTGCTCACTTTTGTGGTGGTTCCTTACCTGCTGCAGGCACTCCTGATGCTCTCGTGCCTCTTATTAGTGTGTGTGATGATGGCCCTGCCGCCTGAGAAGAGGAAGAGAGTGGTGTTAACTTTGGAGAAGAAAAGGGAGATATTGGAGAAAGTAGATGTGGGGTGGTCTTCTTCCCGCATCCTCCGCGAGTTCAACCTGGCCTGATCTACTTTGTTCGATATCAAGAGATCCCGAGACAAACTCATGTAGTACACGGCTGACTTCTCATCGAGAAGCAAACATAATGTGGAGAGGAAGGTGATGTTTACCCCCAAGTTTGCTGAAGTCGACCGCTCCACGTTGACTTGGTATCGACAGCAACGTGCTGCTGGTGTGATGGTACGTGGTACGGAGCTGAAGGCTGCTGCTGAGAAGTTCGCCCAGACTTGAACCACCCTTGATGTTCATGTTCATAATGCCCAGTTTGTGACTCTGCATGCTCTCAGTTCCACTCCCTTGAGCAGTATCAATCCTTTCATCATCAAGAAAGTGATTGATTACTGTGCTGGGGAGGTGGAACATGTCAGAAAACTTGGGAATGGAGACCTACTAATCAAAACCGTAAATTCATCCCAGGTTAAAGACTTAATGAAACTGCGTAAGTTCCATGAATATGATGTCGAGCCAAGGAGCCTGTATTCCATGAATTTCTGCAAAGGTGTTATCACCTGCAGAGATCTCATGGTTATGGAAGAGGACGAGATCATACAGGAACTTGCTCAGCAGGACGTAATCAGTGCCCAGTTTATTACTAGACATTCCGAAGGCATGAGGACGAAGACTGCCACTAATGTCTTGACTTTTGGCAAAGTTTCACTCCCGGACCATGTAAAAAATGACTACGAAATTGCTAATGTAAGGCCTTATATCCCCAATACCAATTCGTTGCTTAAGATGTCAATTATATGGGCACAATGATAAGACTTGTCGGGTTTCCCAGTCAGTGTGTGGCAAATGTGGAACACAGGGACGTGATGCTGAACACTGCACATCGGAGACGGTACATTGTTTTCACTGCAACCGCACGCTCCACTTCCTCTAGGGATTGTCCCAAGTGGGAGGAGGAGAAGGAGGTCTGCGTAGCAAAAGCAACTGCAGGCATTTCCTACTACGAAGCTAGGAAGAAGGTGAAGGAGTTGCATGCAACTCCCACGCGGAATAGGTCGTATGCTTCGGCGGTAATGTCCCGTCGTATGATGTGTTCTGTTGAAACACAGACTGACCCTGAACCTGTTCCTCTTGCTTCACTCTCTACCTCTCCATTTGAGCCTCCTGTCCAATCCACCTCTCAAACTGACACCCCTATTGCACCTTCCTACTCTCAGGCTGCTGCTGCCTCTCAGTCGGTGAAACCTAAACAGAAGCATGACAACTCTAGTAAGAGTAATATGACCACCCTTACCAAGTCACGACCTCATGTTCTTCCTGCTCCTGGCCCAGCAAGGGAGAGAAAAGGTAGCTCTTCCTCAGTGGACTCTGGGACCCTAGTTATTGATGAAAATATGGAGGTTTCTGTCACCAAGCACTGGGATAGGTCCCCTGGTAGTCGCTTGCCTGTTGGCGGGCGGCGTAGAAGAACCAAGAGCACTGGCCACTCTCGTAAATCTTAAACCGCCACATTCACTATATTACAGTGGAATTGTAGAGGTGTTGGGAGTAAGTTACAAAATATAGCAATCTTGCTTTCAATACACAGGCCACACGTTGTTTGTTTACAGGAGACGCGCCTGGAGGATCATCCTGATCCTCCATAGTTCCAACACTACCATTCATAAAGAAGACATGAAGGTCACGGAGTTTGCCATATGCACACACAAATCACACCCACAAACGGAAGTGATTCTAAATTCTACTCTGGAAGCTGTCACATGCAGAGTAAAATTTAATAACACGTATCTGTCTATTTGCTCTCTGTACTGTCTTCCACACGGCCTCATTGATAGTGATGCTTTAAATTCATATTTGAACATCTTCCTGGCAATAAGTTAGTGTTGGGCGACTTTAATACACATCACTATCAGTGGGGCAGCTTGAGGATTGATGGTCGTGGGGAGCAAATAGGCGACCTAATACTACAGTCCAACATCTGTCTTCTGAATGATGGTAGAGCGACTCGTGTAGATGATCGTACTGGTAACTTTTAGGCCACTGACTTATCTTTGGCCTCCCCTGGTATACATCAAGATTTGTCATGGGACCCTTATGACGACTCCTTGGGAAGTGATCATTTACCCATCTGTCTTTCTTATACACGCGACATCATTTCGGACCCTCCACCTTCAAAATTTAACTATAAGAAAGCAGATTGAGGATCCTTCTCAAAGATCGCCAATTTAGATATATCTGGGGAGACCATAGATGTTAAGGTCGAAATTTTAACCAAATCCATATTACACGCAGCTGAGGCTGCTATTCCCAAGACTTCTACAGTTCATGCGAGGCATAGAGCACATTGGTGGACGCCGGATTGCCAACAAGCATTAAGGAAACGCAATAGGAGATACAGGATTTTTGATAGTCAGCCCACTGAGGAAAATTTTATTGCATACAAAAAGGCACGAGCTGAGGCAAGGAGAATAATGAGAAGAGCCAAACTTGACTCCTGGCGGTCCTTTGTGCCCACGGTGACTCGTAAAACACCATTAAATAAAATCTGGTCCACTATAAGAGTATTAAATAATAAAGGCCCATACTTCCCTGTCACCACCCTGCAGGTGAACAACATCTATGACGAGCCCGTGGACGTTGCTAACATCCTCGCCGGGAGTTTTTCTCATGTAAGTAGCTCAGCCAATTATGACCAGCGTTTCCAACATCATAAATGCACCACTGAGCTGCAGATCATAGACTTTGCCACAGAAGACGTAGACTTCCAGTACGTCCAAGAGTGTACTCTAGAAGAACTGCTCCTTGCCCTTTAACCCCTTAAACGCGGACGCCCACCCCCGAGTGGCGGGGTTGTATCGCGGTCTGAGTACCTGTAGGAAAATATTAGCCAAATATCAGAGATTAACCCTAGAACATTATACTTGGTATGGCAGATAGTACTTACATTCAGTTTTCTCCAGAGACAGATGTTGAGCCTTCGTGGACTACCCAAGGACTTGTGGAGACTTGCAAAGTTGGGTAACCAAATCTTCACTTTCACACCTCCAGCAACCCGGTTTCCCCTCTACCACAGCCTCATTCTGTCACAGTAAACTTTATACTACAACGTAAAGGTAGTTTGCAATCCGTATTTGTACAATAAGCACTGAAAATAAGGCTAAAATCAACAGAGCATACGGCTGACATGCAGCGTGGCGGCGGTCTTCCCGTCACTCAACAGACATTTCCATTTTCACAGCTAAAAACATGTATACTACATTATTTTCAATCATATTACTTCCCAAAAAATCACCGCAGCGCGCTTTTTATTCTGCCTTACGCCCGTCACTTTATTCTCTTTCCTGTCGGCTGCTTCCACTGACTCGGAAGAGCTAGAACTCGCCATAATGTCACTTTGAAAGCCTGCGGTAAACTGACGCTAAACAGGGGCAAACCGTGAGAAAAAAAGCTAGTGTTACAACTGGGGAAACAAGCATTTCCTATTAGCATAAACTGCTTGTGAGAGGAGAGCGCAGATTTACAGTTCTGAGCACTCAGAGCGCTGCCATGTATCACAGCGAGGCTAGCAGGGGCCGTGGTGGGGGGGGACGGGGGAAAAACGCGATACTTGGCAGCAACGGAGGTCAGTGGTACAAAGGTCAAGTGTGCTAAAAGTAGCTAAAGGGTGGTGGTACTGATAGACAATACCAGCTGGAGCCTGCCTGCCCGCGGTTATTAAAAATTTACTAGAATCGCAAACGCGACGCTCCGCCATTATGTCCTTTTCACTGAGTGTCGCAAATGCGACGATCCGCGTTTAAAGGGTTAATCCTGTAAAGACACCAGCCCTGGACCAGACATCATCACGAACGGTATGATCCAGCATCTTAATCATGACAACCTGATTAAGATGTTAGCATTGTACAATGAGATTTGGGCGTCTCGAACGTTCCCAGACTCATGGCACTTTGCACACATCATACCGATGCCCAAAGAGGCTGGTCGTCTTATGAATCCCACTTCATTTCGTCCTATTGTGTTGACTTCTTGTCTATGTAAGGTCATGGAACGAATGGTAAACAATAGGCTTTTTTTTGTTTTAGAGTCGAAGAATTTGTTAAATGATCAACAATGTGGCTTCCGTAAATACAGAAGTTCACTAGATCATTTAATGAATTTGGAGCATTGTATTTCAGAGGCATTTGCCAATAAAGAATTCATGATAGGGGTGTTCTTGGACATCCATAAGGCCAATGACATGACATAGTGACACGGTGTACTAATGAAGCTCTATGCTTGTGATTTAAAAGGAAATTTGCCTATTTTTATTTCAA
>NC_136972.1:11299762-11302262 GCF_032717465.1 Coenobita brevimanus | reverse complement strand
TCATCTCTGCATACACCTCATGAACTCCAGCTGCTTTCCCCTTTTTCATCCCCTTCACAGCGCTCTTCACGTGTGTGAGTGTCATGTTTCCTGGTACTGCATTCCTTCTCTGCACACCCTAAAAACCAATCATGTTTTCAGTGGCTCAGCTCTCTCTATTCTCATTCATCAGGCTTTCAAAATATCCTTTTCATCTGATCCTTACTTCATCCCCAGAGTAGTTTGCATTCATTTCTCTTCGCAGATCATCATTTACCTCCTCCTTTTATCCCTTCACCAGAATCTTTGTGTGCTTCTTGCTGTCAATATATTCGGTTCTAATTTCAATTGAACCCTGTCCTGTTACCACTCTGTCGTTTCTTCCTCTTTTCTTCCACTGCTTTCTTAACCTCTTCATCGAACCATGCCGTATCTTTTTTCTTCGTTGTTACTCTTGCCACACCACACACCGTTTTAGCATTTCTAACTAAGGAATCCCTACATGCATTCCACAGGCTGTCCAGATCCATTTAATTCCAGTTCACTGATTCCAACTCCTCCCCTACTTTGGTCCTCTAATCATCTGCCATTTCTTTGACCCTCAGCTTCTCGACTTTCAGTCTTTCTCCCTGACTGCTCCCCTCTCTCCTGGTCCACCTTATTCCTCTCAGTTTGATCTTGCTTACCACAATCATATGATCTGACAGACCTCCACATCGTCCTCCCACGGCCCTCGTATCAGCAACCATTCCCAGCATCGACCTCTCTTCGAGCTCGTAATGAATCATGCTCCTTTCAACACGATCCCCGTTCCCTCTATACCGTGTATATTTATTTGCATCTTTGTGATTGAAATACGAGTTACAAATGCAAAACTTCCTTTCCTGACACATATCCTTCAGTTACATCCCATTATCATTTTCTACTGGTACTCCATCACAACCTCTTATGTTACCCTATATATATATATATATATATATATATATATATATATATATATATATATATATATATATATATACTGTGTACATATATATTCACGTAATGTCTCCCCCTATTCACACACACACACACACACACACACAAATACACGCAGTACCACAGAGCATGTACCACAGAGGCTCCAATTGAATATATATATATATATACATACATATATATATATATATATATATATATATATATATATATATATATATATATATATATTCAATAGATAGAGATTGATATTCAATTGGAGCTTCTGTAGTACAGTGGTAAAGTGTGCATTTTCGTACATGAGAGAACCAGGGTTGGCGCCCCACCACGGTAATAAGCTTTGAGAGTGTTCACCCGGCTTTGGCAGACGTAAGGGGTGCTGTGGATGAACCAGTGGCGCATACTATAAAGTATGCCTGTATCCAGTTGGCTTGCCCTGGCCGATTACACTTGGTTCACAGACTACACACACACACACACACACACTCATTTTACTTTAACAATATATCCAGCTTTGAAATTTGATGATGTTGGATAATGCTCTTATGTTGTTTGGGGTGGGTGGGAGGGACGTGTTTTTAATGCACACTCAGTCAAAACGAGCAGCCCCCAAAATTGAAGGTGATAAGATTATTAAAATGTTAAATATTATAGACTATTTCCGTTTGATTTTGGATAGTCTAGTGGTAAGGACGCCCCGGTCAGAGTGATGGCCTTGCGTAGGATGGATCTCGCAAAATGACTGGATGTTTTTCCACGTAATGTCATATTTATAGAGCATCACCACTTATATCCCACGACACCAAACCCTTCCCTGCAACACTATCATCTCATCCCGTCCCTCACCACCACCACCAATATCATCATATCATCCCCTCCTCACCACCACCACCAAAACCATCATCTCACCCCCTTCCCTCATCACCACCTACACCAGACCAACAGACTCCCCTGTCCGTCATAACTTTTCATCACCATCATCATCACCATCATCATCATCACCACCATCATCTTTCCTTCACCACTAATACGCTCTCCCCTATCACCATCTCCACACCAGAACCACACCAAGTCATACCACCCCTCCCACTCCATCCCACGCCACTCTCTCTCCACCCATCATAACTTCTTCATCCACAAATTATCATTGGAACTCCTCGCGCAGCTTCCCCCAAGTTGGTAATTTGCGGCAGAACCTAAACACCTTCACCCGGACCTCGATTGCAGACCCCGTCATCATTGCCGCCCCTGAACGGTGTTATCCTCTACTAAAGTTAGGTTTTTATTCTTGCTGCTGATCCCCTGACCAATTCCACTCATGACTTATTCTTGCCTCCCAAGGACGATTCAAGTTAAGTAAACTCCCACTACCTTTAAGTATTCTTTATGTAGTCTTGTTACAGACAGACGATATCTATTTATTGACCTACCTACTGAGTTTTTCTTTCTTACCTTATTCCTTCTCCCGTCGGATGATGTTTATTTCCTTTCAGTTAGGTTGTAGTCAATCCATACTGAACGTAGGTTTCTTCATAACGGTATC
>NC_136972.1:11291837-11299662 GCF_032717465.1 Coenobita brevimanus | reverse complement strand
GTCATTTGATTGTACGTGTTAATGAGTTCCAAAGCCTGTAAGTGTAGCGAAAATATTGATAGCACGAAGCTGTATAATTACTCGCACTTAATACGACATGAAGCCAGGAACACAGCGTAATTAAGATCTGACATAAATGTTTCTCTTTGATGTAAAGAAGTCGGATGGCGAGCTTCTAACCCGTGGTGTTCAAACAGTCTTTGCTGAGTGTCAGTGATTAACCCCTCAATAGCCATTGTTACAGTGTGTTTACTCCTTCAGTCAAAAAAAAAAAAAAAAAAAAAAAAAAAAACTGCAGAAGCCGGCGTGTGTGCAGGGCGGCCCCTCAGGACCCCCCAGGCCCTGACTTCCCCCTGACCACGAAAAAGCTCATCCCCACAGACCAGGCTAATGTATGGTCTGGCCTCCACTATACGTGGAGGGAACCTTAAAACGAACGAGTGAACTCCTTCAGTGCGAGACATGACTACTTCGAATAAAATTGTTGAATAGAAAGACGAGGCGTAGCATTACGACAGCAAGGTAGGGATCAGGTGGAGGTCAAAGACAACCAGAACTGCCGATAATATCTTCAGTACCATATGTAATTTACCTTTATCATGATTATATTGTTTAAAATTATTATACGAACTACTAAAAACCGACGAGCAGAAATAATTAACTCTGTAAAAGAAATCTACTTCTATTTTATCGTAAAACTATGTAACAAAGTCTTTTTGATATTAAAATTACTGTTTATTGTATAATAACATTCAATTAGGAAACAATCACTAGCGCACCAGTTATGCATCTGTAGCCAAAACACAGTAATAACAACACCAAAATACCACCTACATTCCTTATCTCATGTTCTCCTCTCTCTCTCTCTCTCTCTCTCTCTCTCTCTCTTCCAATCCAAAATTCATTCCTTTTGTTTCTCCATATCTTTACACAGAGAGAGAGACAGACAGACAGACAGACAGAGACGTATCCGAAATGTATCAAGCTGACTTATCATTCGTCGTCTGAAATTCGCCAAATATAACAAGAAGACCGATAAATATTATATGCATTCATAGTGAAAGAACAAACTAGCAAACTGAATCAAATTTAAGCTTCACGGAATTTATCACTTATCCAAAACTACTCATTTCTTCGTCAGAAAATAGTTCTCTCTCTCTCTCTCTCTCTCTCTCTCTCTCTCTCTCTCTCTCTCTCTCTCTCTCTCTCTCTCTCTCTCTTCCCTTTCATCCACCCTTTTCATTTTGCCCATCACATTTCTTTCGTTTTATCTCTTTCCTCTTTCTCTCTCCTCTCCTCTTTTCTCCTTTCTTTCCTCCACCCTTTACCCTTCTTCTCCCTCCCTCCCACTTCCACCCAGGTTTGTAGGAGTAGACTGTAGCACCAGTCGAGCAGGGCAGTACTCCCGAGGTGGATGGAAAGCTGATGACAGGGACAGCTGGAGCTCCCGTTTCATCAGCCCTCAGGACTAGTTCCTGACCATCCCCCTTTGCCGAACTTTTTCAGTGTCTCAGTAACACAGAGTGTAGGCCAGCATGCTCTCCAATACAAGTTTCTCTATCAACACCAAACTACATGCACAGAACAGACTACATTTCCTTTTCCAAAATTCAAAAGAAAATTATGGCTACCCAACACAGGGCCTCAGAGTCCCCGGGGAGGGGGGGGACCATAAATGCCCCCACCTTCCGCCCCTCTTCCGGTGACAACTTCAGCTGTCTGGAACCACTGTCTGACTCACTTCTTCATTTCTGCAACATTCGTGGGCTTTCCTCTAATTTTCTCTCTGTTGGGTACCACCTGTCCTCCTCTAAACCTCACCTTCTCTTTCTAACTGAGACTCAGCTGTCTGAGGCAACTGACAGCAAACCCTTGTCTGTACCTTCCTACGTTCTCTATACTCATTTCAAAGCCAAAGGTGGCTGTTGTGTATATATACGCAACGACTTCTCTTGCTCACGTGTTCCTGAACTTGATTTTTCTGAATTCTCTACACTCTGGCTTTGGCTATCCTGTCATTCTCTGACTAAATATATCTGCGCTATTTACTTATCCCCTAATACTAATGACTATCAAAAATACTTTGACCATCTTACTTCTACGATGGAACACATTCAATCCATTTTTCCTTTCTCTGAAATCTCCATTTTAGGAGATTTCAATGTTCACCACCACCTTTGGCTCTCCTCTCCTTTCACTGATCCAGCTGGTGAACAAGCCTACGTCTTTTCTATCCTTAATGACCTAGAGCAGCTTGTACAGCACCCTGCCCATATCCCTGACCACCTTGGAGAGAGCTCCAACATACTAGACCTCTTCATTACAACTAATCCTTCTGCTTACACTGTTAATCTTTTTTCTCCGTTGGGCTCCTCCGATCACAACCTTATCAACTTAACCTGTCCAATCGCTCCGGTACGGCCTGTGGAACCTCCAAAGAAATGTCGTCTGTGGCACTTTGGAGCTGCGGATTGGGAGGCCTTCAGGCAGTAACTCTTTGATTTTCCCTGGAATGATTATAGCTTCCATGGCCAGGAGCCATCTGAGTGTGCCTTACGCATTACGGAGGTTATTCTCTCGGGCATGGAAGCATACATTCCTCTCTCATATCCTCTGACTAATGCAACAAAGCCTTGGTTTAATTACGCTTGTTCTAATGCTGTCCGCAACAAGGACAGGGCCTATAATAGGTACCAGAGCCAACTCAACCCTGAATCACATATTGCTTATGTTTCTGCCTGGAATCGTGCTAAGTCTGTTCTTCGCTCTGCTAAAAATAATTTCATCCCTACTAAATGCTCTCAACTCTCCAACTCGAGTTCTTCCTGTTCCTTCTGGCACCTTGTCAAAAATCTTTCTAACAACTTTACCTCATCATCCTTCCCTTCTCTTTTCTACTCTGATGGCTCTGTAGGTATTTCTTTTACTGATAAAGCAGATCTCTTTGCTCAGACTTTCTCCTCCAATTCCATCTTAGACGATTCCGGTGTTGTTCCTCCTTCACTTACCCCCTTTGACATCCTCATGACTGACATTAAAATTTCTTCAGCTGATGTATTTTCTGCCATCACAGGCTTCCATACTAACAAGGCATATGGGCCTGATGGAGTCTTTCCTGTTGTTCTCAAGAACTGTGCTTCTGTGTTTACACCCTGTCTAGTCAAACTCTTTCGTCTTTGTCTTTCAACTTATACCTTTCCTTCTTGCTGGAAGTTTGCCCTCATTCAGCCAGTCCCAAAGAAGGGTGACCATTCCCAGCCCTCTAACTCTCGTCCAATTACTTTAACATCCTGTATCTCAAAAGTTTTCGAGTCAGTTCTTAATAGAAAATTTTTAAAGCATCTTTCCTATCACGACCGTCTTTCTGATCGTCAGTATGGTTTCCGTCAGGGACGCTCCACTGGCGATCTTCTCACCTACATTTCAGACTCCTGGTCATCCTCCTTCCGGGACTTTGGCGAAAGCTTTGCCATTGCACTTGACATCTCAAAGGCTTTCGATCGAGTCTGGTATAAGTCTTTAAAATCCAAACTGCCCTCTTACGGTTTCTATCCTTCTATCTGTGCCTTCATCTATAGCTTCCTTTCTGGTCGTTCTATAGCCGCTGTTGTAGACGGCCATCGTTCTTCTCCTAGATCTATCAACAGTGGTGTTCTTCAGCGCTCTGTCCTATCACCAACTCTTTTCCTTTTATTCATCAATGACCTTCTAAGCTGTACATCTAACCCTATCCACTCATACGCTGATGACTCCACCCTTCACCTTTTCATTCGGTTCTCGCAACGTCCATCTCAGCAGTTACTTCAGCAATCTAATGAATACAGAATATTCTGGTCAATTCTCAATTCTTTCAATAATAACTTTAACAAGTCATCTTCCATTGCTCCAGTAAAATCTTGAGATGACAATATTACAAATGACCCGCGTGGGAAAGCAGATATTTTTGCCAGTACATTTGCCAGAAACTCGACCATAGGCGATACCAGCCAGAATTTCCCAGTACTAAAACTTGACTCTCCCGAAATTGCCCCACTTAAAATACAGACAAGATACGTAAAATCCATCCTAGACAATTTACCTACCAACAAAGCTCCAGGCTCAAATGGAATTCCACCAATTGTTTTTAAAAAGTGTTCCCCTGAACTTGCCTCTGTTCTAGCTAAATTATTCAGACTATGCATACATACGTCTTTATTCCCAAATTCATGGAAAGAAGCCAATATCCACCCAATTCCGAAAAAAGGAAGTTCCTCTGACCTCTCTGATTACAGACCAATAGCTGTCACATCTTCTCTTGGTAAGGTATTTGAAACTTTAATTAATAAACACATTGTTAAACATCTTGAATCCAACAACTTAATTAGGGATAGACAATATGGTTTTCGCCATGAAAGATACACCATTGACGTATATACTTAATCTCCTAACTCATACCATCCATTAATCAATTGATCTACATGGAGAAACTCATGTAGTAGTAGCTCTTGATATTTCTAAAGCTTTTGACAGAGTATGGCACCGTTCCTTGCTGTCCAAACTCCCTTGCTATTGATTAACGACTTTTGTTCCTTTGATTTCTTCATATCTTAGTGACAGGAAAATAAGAGGAAAAGTAGATGATTTCCACTCAATTAACGCTGGCATGCCGCAGGGGCCAGTTCTGGCGCCAACCCTATTCCTGGTTCACATTATTGATCTCTTATCCGTCACCCGCAATCCCATCCACTCATACACAGATGACTCAACACTACATAGTTCATTAACACTCAGACACCCATTTACAAAGTCTAATATCTCTACCTCTCAACTCAGTACAGCCATCTCCATAAATCAAGACCTATCTACGATCAGCGAATGGGGACAAAACAACCTTGTCTCTTTTAATGCTAGTAAAACTAAATATATACAATTTACTAATACAGAGATATTGCCAGATTCGTACATTACCTTCAGTGCTACTAATATTCCCATCTCCAAAAGTATTGAAATTCTTGGTGTCTCACTTAACAATGCCCTCAGCTGGACCTCTCATGTCAGATCACTTGCTAAAACTGCCTCAAAGAAACTTGGATTATTGTACAGAGTCCGTAACTTCTTCGCTGATGAGCAGTTAGCTATAATTTATAAGAGTCATGTGCACTCTCAGCCTGAATATTGCTCACCCTTGTGGATTGGATGTGGAGAGGTTGCATTAAATTAACTAGACATAATTCAGAACAAAGCCGTTAGAATTATTAACAACCCTGCCATTACAAATAAACTATCTCCCCTGCAAGTAAGAAGGAATGTTGCCTTCCTTGCATTATTTTACAGATATTTTTTTGGCAAATGCTCAGACGAAGTTGCATCCATGGTGCCACCTCTCCATGCCTTCCCTCGTGCTACACTGGCATCTGGTAGTGCTCATGACTGGAATGTCACTCAGCCATATTGCAGAACTTTTGCCTATCAGAATTCTTTCATTCCCCGAACTGCATCTCTCTGGAACTCGCTTCCCCAGAGTTGTTTCCCTCCAAATTTCAACCCATAGCTGTTCAAGTCTAACTGTTACAGAAATTTTTATAAACAGAGGACACCAGTAATCTGGTATATGGATTATTTTTTTTTTATTCGTTTGTTTTTCCTTCCTCCTTTCTGTTGTTTAAAAAAAAAAAAAAAAAAAAGGATGAGGCTATGGCACACCTAATGTCTGACTTGGCTCGTATCTCTGATTGGGGTAAAAATAATCTTGTTGTTTTTAATGCAACAATGACTCAGTTCTTACATCTATCAACCCGACAAAATCTTCCACAGGTGTACCCACTAATGTTTAATAATACTCAGCTTAATCCTGCATCATCCTTGAACATGCTTGGGGTTTCATTCACTTGGAACTTATCTAGGAAAGATCATATTATATCTCTTGAAAAATCTGCTTCCAAGAGATTAGGTGTGCTAAGCCGACTCTGTTCCTTTTTATCCCAGCACAATTCCTGACTCTATACACGGGTTTTATCCGCCCCTGTGTGGAGTACAACTCGCATATGTGGGGAGGCTCTCCACATGCAGCTCTTCTCAATAGGGAGGAGTCAAAGGCTTTTCGTCTCATTAACTCTCCTCCTCTTACTGGCTCCCTTCAACCTCTATCTCTTCCCTGCACTGTTGCATCTTTATCTCTTTTCTATCGCTACTTCAGTGGTCGCTGCTTCTCTGAATTGTCTGCATGCATTCCTCCACCTCTACTACGGGCGCATAGCACCCGTCAAGCAGCAAACTCTCATTCCTTTTCTGTCCAACTCTTAAATGCAAGAGTTAACCATTACACCCAGTCCTTCATTCATGCAACAGGTCAACTCTGGAACTTTCTCCCTCTGTCTGTATTTCCTGCTTCCTATGATCTTTAGTCTTTCAAACGCAGTGTGTCCAGGCATCTCGAAATGATCAGATCTTGAATTTGGCTCTCTCTTATATTTTGTTCTTCTCTTGGAAGAAACAGTTTTTGCGGGCTCGTGGTCTTTGGTTCCTTCTTCGTAGCATAAAAAAAATAAATAAAAAGTGTGTTCGGGAGCCAACTTATTTAACCTCCTTCTTCTTCTTCTTCTTCTTATATATATATATATATATATATATATATATATATATATATATATATATATAGAGCTAGATAGATAGATAGATAGATATATATAGATAGATAGATAGATAGATAGATACCTGCGAGAGGGACGTCTGTTGTGCAAGGAAGAGTGGCTGTGCGTGACAGAAATAAATGGAGAGAAACTGTGAATGAATAAATGATGACGCAGCCCTTAGGGGATATTCTCCCTCATTTGGTCTGATCAGCTAATCAGGTCAGGTGCAGGTAAGGGGATGGGTATATTATGATGTGGTAAGGGTAAACCAGCTCTGCTGTCGGGCCCTGCTGCAGATGTCACTGATTGCACTGCACAGTTGACCCTCTTGTGGTGTGGTGTGGTGAGGATCTGTCCCTTCTCACCTTTAGGGAGATCTCTAGTCTTTCAAACGCAGTGTGTCCAGGCATCTCGAAATGATCGGATCTTGAATTTGGTTCTCTCTTGTATTTTGTTCTTTTGGAAGGAACAGTTTTTGCGGACTCGTGGCCTTTGGTTCCTTCTTTGTAGCATAAAAAAAAATTAAAAAGTGTGTTCAGGAGCCAACATCCTTAACCTGTTTCTTATTGTATATATATATATATATATATATATATATATATATATATATATATATATATATATATATATATATATATATATATATATATATATATATATACCTGCGAGAGGGATGTCTGTTGAGCAAGGAAGAGTGGCTATGCGTGACAGAAATAAATGGAGGGAAATTGTGAATAAATAAATGATGACGCAGCCCTGAGGGAATATTCTCCTGCATTTGATCTGATCAGCTAATCAGGTCAGGTGCGGGTAAGAGGATAGGTCTATTATGATGTGGTAGTGGTAAACCAGCTCTGCTGTCGCGCCCTGCTGTAGATGTCACTGACTGCACAGCGCAGTTGACCCTCGTGCAGTGTGGTGCGGTGAGGATCTGTCCCTTCTCCCCTTTGGGGCTAAGATGCGAATGAATGTGTTTGAATGGATGAGTAAATTGGGAGTGTGTCGTCCTGTCTCGGCTACCTCCCTTTCCTTCGGGGAAGTAGCCTGGGTATATATATATATATATATATATATATATATATATATATATATATATATATATATATATATATATATATATATATACTTCTCGCGATGATTATTTGTGACGGCTATATTTTTTCATGTCATTATTACGATGATTTTTAGCGTGGCAATTATTTTCTGTGTTACGA
>NC_136972.1:11244337-11286837 GCF_032717465.1 Coenobita brevimanus | reverse complement strand
CACACACGGGAGGGGGGGGAGACGTATCAGAAATGTGTCAAGGTTAATTATCATTCGTCGTCTGAAACTCGCCAAATATAAGAAGAATGCTGGTAAATATTGTAGGACTTCATAGAAAAAAAAATCAGACTGAATCAAATATAAGCTTAGAACAGCTTATTTTTTCGTCAGAAAATAGCCTCTCTCTCTCTCTCTCTCTCTCTCTCTCTCTCTCTCTCTCTCTCTCTCTCTCTCTCTCTCTCTCTCTCTCTCTCTCTCTCTTCCAATCACCCTTTTCATTTGCCCATCACATTTCCTTCCTTTTATTTCTTTCCTCTTTCTCTCTCCTCTTTTCTTCTCCTTTCTTTCCTTCACTCTTTGCCTCCACCCCTCTCGTCCCTCTTTCTCTCCTCGCACTTCCTCCGGGTTTGGTCAACATTTTAGAAGTGTGTCCAGGAGCCAACTTCCTTAACCTCCTTCCTATCCTTCAAGCACACTTCTTTCACAGCTGCCACCCTCCCTTTTCTATATCTCGCGATTATGATTTGTGATGGCTATATTGTTTCATCTGTTATTCTCATGATTAATATTTACCATGGCAGTTGTTTTCAGTGTTACGAACTGGAGGGTGAATATAACCTTTGTTAACCCTTTCAGTCCGAGAGGTCGCCAATAGGATTTGTTGTTGATCAACCCTAGTCTGTCTGATCGAGCAGACCTATCACCTGCAAGCAAGCAACTTTCTCTGCAGGGCCATCCCATGCAGTGAACTGATGTTCCCTTGCTTCTGGCAGCGTCTCTCCACAGCAAGGCACTGGGAAGAGTAAGGTTTGGTTCCCGGATAGACGCCGCATTTAAACCTCTCCAGCCAGTCAACAGAAGCATCATAGTAGGCTCCACATCACTCAGTTTTTGGTTATATGGATACCACCCGGCACTGCAAATGGTTTCCACGTTTACAGAAAACTATTATGCTGGTCACTCATTGTAGAGCCACCTTTACAGGAAAGATCAGTAATAAAATGTGACACGAAGGATGAGAAAAACAGGAAGAGTGATGACAGACAGAGAAGTGGAATGACAATGGTGAAGGAAGAGGTAGGCAGCACAACAAGTGAGTGGATGATGGTCGCCACCAAGTAGTCACCTGCTCCAAGAAAGATTAAAAAAAAAATGTATAACACTGTGGTTGAAAAAGGTTAAACTAATTTTTATCCTTTACCACGTTGAGTACACCGCTTCCCGTCCGATCAGCGAAGTTAAGCAACGTTGGGTCTGGTTCGTACTTGGATGGGTGACCGCCTGGGAACACCAGATGCTGTTGGCATCCCTACGTGTCAAGTGGGGTTGGTGGAGGATTAGTGCCCCTCCCTGTAAAACAATTAACTTTAAGCCCTTGACCACCCCATCTGGGATACATGGCGTCTGGTAATGAATGAAAAAAAATGAATTATTATTATCATTATTACTATTATTGTTGTTGTTACTACTACTGCTACTACTACTACTGCTACTACTACTACTACTACTACTACTAAAGGTGAATGTAGGGAAGGGTAAAGTGATGGTCTTTGAGAGAGGTGAAGTCAGTGAGTCTACAGCGAGGTTGGATGGTGAGGAATTGGAAAATGTGAGTACGTTTAAGTACTTGGGTAGTGTGATGAGTAAGGATGGAGGTTTGGAGGGTGAAGTGCTTGAAAGGGTACACCAGGGAAGAAAGGTTGCTGGTTCTTTGAAATCAGTGATAAGAAACAGGGAAGTGAGCATGGAAGTGAAAAAGTTACTACATGACAGTATTGTGATACCAACTCTAACGTATGGAAGTGAAGCTTGGACGTTGTTGGAAGGACACAAGTCAAGAGTGAGAGCAGTGGAAATGAGTTATTTAAGAGGAGCCTGTGAAGTCACATGGAGAGACAGGCTGACGAATGAGGATATAAAGGAGCGTTGTGGTGTGGATGTGGATGTGATAGGAAGCGTTATGAGGAACACACTGAGGTGGTTTGGCCATGTGGAGAGGATGGAGGGTGAAAGACTGACGAAGAGAGTGTATTTGAGTGAGGTGGAGGGGGGAAGGGGGAGGGGGAGGCCGAGGATGAGATGGAGGGATTGGGTGGAGAGGTATATGAGAGAGGGGTGTGTGAGTTGGGAGCAGGGCAGTAAAATGGCGGGGGACAGGGCGACTTGGAGGCGATTTGTTTGTGGCCACCTCAAACGGGATTGAGGCGTCTGGCAATAGATAGATAGATTATTATTATTGTTGTTTTTGTTGTTGATTTTATTATTATTATTATTATTATTATTATTATTATTATTATTATTATTCGAGGGAGTAGAAGAAAAAAACGGTACTCCCGAGGTAGATGGTTAGCTGGTGTCAGGGAAAGCTGGAGCTCCCGTTTCACCAGCCCTCAGCTGTTCCTGACCATCTCCCTTTGCTAAACATTTTCAGTGTTTTCATTTACAGAGAGCAGGCCAGCATACTCTCATAATACCTCTGCCTCCAACTGTCTACGCCACACTACATGCACATTAGATATCACACCTATTTTCATACCCCTTAGCAATGTCCGCTACTTTATTGTCAGCAAATGCGGTGGTCCTTCGATTTCCACCACCGGCAGGGTAGGGCTGGCGGCACAGGGCCCTCCCGGTCGCAGTCTAGCGACTTTGCCGACAGCGGCTGTTGCAAATACTATTCATGCTCGTCAGTGGAGAAACGCGAGTTTGTCCTTGTATTTCGCAAATATCTGTGGCCTTACTACCAATCTGAATTCCATTCACATTTTTTTCGAGCCCATATTCCCTCTAGGCCTGTTCCTCCCAGAAACCCAATTCTCTCCCGTACTGACATATCCCTATTTTGTTTTCCTGGTTACCATCTCCTCACAAACTTCCATAAGGATGGTGGCATCTGTTGTTACATCAAATCTGAATTTCCAGTTGAAACTATTTTGAACTTTGCTTCAGATAATATTGATTACTTATTATTTAAACCAGATTATCTAAATATTGCCAAATATTTCTGTGTAGTTTATCACTCCATCAATGCTTCTTCAGAATCCAGCGTATATGACTCTATCTACACAGTTGGCTAACCTTAAACTCAACCTTAACACTGAAATTACTGTACCGTTTTCGGTGATTTTAACGTCCATAAAATATGGAATAATTATTGCATTCTGCCAGGACTGACAACACTGGTCTAGAATGCGATCTGTTTGCAGAATCGTTTAATCTCACACAGTAGGAAAAGCAGTCAACCAGAATATCAGATAATCCTGACCATAATGCCTATCTCTTGGACCTATTCCTAACAAATAATCCAGATCAGTACAGAATAGAAGTACTGTACTGTCACCACTTGGATCCTCCGACCACAGTCTCATCAAAACCTCATTAGTTAGTCGCCCCAAACCCTACCTTTCCGAACCAGTCAGAGTCACCAGATGGCACTTTGATAGGGCAGACTGGAATGGATTCGGAAATTATCCTGGCAGTCTTTCTTCTCCAGTGACATCAGTTCTACCCAGTCCTACAATAATGATATAATACAAGCTGTTACGGAACACTTCATATTCAGTGAAAAGTTCGCTAAAAGATCGGACTCCCTAAAATGGTCTGACAGCAATTGTGCCAAAGCAATAACCCAAGAGTCCTTATCATATAACTTTTACTTAAACTCAGAATCATCTAAATCACTCAGTCAGTTTAAAATTGCTAAAAACCATGCAAATCAAACTTTCTTCACAACCAAGCATTCGAACTATTTAACCCGTTAACTGCTTTATACAGCCTGGGCTGTTCCGAGTGCAACTGCTCAATACAGCTCTAGCTGCGCGGGTGCCGGTTAAATATAGCGCCACGGTGACCAAGGCAAACGCATGCAAGCATGTTGGAGCCTTCAAAAATGGGAACGAAAACGAAAACTGTATATACATTCCAATATAGTTTCAGACACTTCGATATTCTTCCACCCCTTTAGCAAGGTAAATGTTGAGCTAATTTTTCGTTACTATATACTTTGGCATGTATTCTCTCAATTCCTAAGACAAAATTTGGCCTTTGGGAATTTTCCTTTTTACCCCTATGTCTGAGCACACAGACACCTCCAAAAATCCGCCATGAACAGGTAACGGGTTAATAATCCTAATGACAATAGAATATTCTGGACAACTCTCAGTTCTTTCAGTAATACCTTAAAGTCATCACCCATTCCCCCACTAAAATCTTAGGATGGCAACACTATAAATGACCCACGTGGTAAAGTGAACGTCCTAGCGAGTACATTTGCCAGAAGTTCTACTTTAGAGGAGGTCAAACAAAACATCCAGGTACTAGAACTTGACTCTCCAGAAAATAATAGTTCCACTTAGGGTACAGACTAGATACGTAAAATCCATTCTAGACAATTTACCAACCAACAAAGCTCCAGGTCAAGATAACTGTTTTGAAAAAGTGTTCCCTAGGCCTTGCTGTTGTTCTAACTAAATTATTCAGACAATGCATACGTATTTCTTCGTTCCCTAATTCTTGTAAAGAAACCATTATCCACCCAGTTCCAAAGAAAGGAATTTCCTCTGACCCCACTGATTACAGACCAGTACCTATCACATCTTCTCTTGGTAAAGTATCTGAGATTGCATTTAGTAAGCACATTGTTAAACATCTTGAGTCCAATAACTTAATGAGTCGTTTACAGCATGGTCTTTGGCATGAAAGATCCACTGTTGATATACTCAATCTCCTGACTGATACCATCCATCAGTCAATTGACCAGCGTGAAGAAATCCATGCAGTAGTAGCCCTTGATATTTGTAAAACTTTTGAAAGAGTGTGGCACCGTTCCTGCAATACAGTCTCCCTTGTCATGGCATACTATTTTTTGTTCATCTGATTTTCTCATATCATAGCAACAGTAAGATAACGGTAGATGATGTATATTCCAATTTCCTCTCTATTAATGCCAGCGTGCCACAAGGATCAGTATTGACCCAAACTCAGTTCCTAATTCATATTAATGATCTCTCATCCATCAGCCATATTCCCATTCACTCATATGCAGATGACTCAACTCTTTTCAGTTTACTCACACTTAAACACCTATTCACAAAGTTTAATATCTCTTACTCACAACTTAGTACAGCAGGCTCCATAAATCAAGACCTACCAGTATCTAAGATCTCGATAGATGGCAAAATATCAATTTCTCATTTAATGCTAGCAAAAGTAAATATATACAGTTTACTAATAGGCAGATATTGACTGATTCCTACATTACCTTCAATGTTACTAATATCTCTGTCTCCAAACGTATTGAAATTCTCGGTGATTCAATTAAGAATGCCCTCAACTGGACCTCTCATGTTACATCAGACGCTAAAACTGCTTCAGAGAAACTTGGACTATTGAACAGAGTCCGTAACTTCTTCTCTGACGAGCAGTTAGCTATAATCTACAAGAGTCATGTACATTCTCAGCTTGAATATTGCTCACCCTTGTATAATGGACGTGGAGAGGTTTCACTAAACCAACTGGACAAAATTCAGAACAAAGCTATTATAATTATTGATAACCCTACTATTACAAATGAACTTCCTCCCCTACATGTAAGAAGGAATGTTGCCTCCTTTGCATTATTTTACAGAATCTTTTTTGACAAATCCCCAGACGAAGTTGCATCCACTGAGCCACCTCTCCACGCCTTTCCCCGCACTACACGGGCATCTGGTTGCACTCATGACTGGACTGTCACACTGCTTTTTTTGCAGAACTTCAGCCTTTCAGAATTCTTTTATTCCTCGAACTGCATCACTTTAGAACTTCAACTTACGGCAGTTCCAATCCATCTGTTACAGATTTTTTTCTTGAATGAAGGACACCTGGAACCAAGTGCATGGATTTTTTTTTTATTTCTTTTGTTTTTCCTTCTTCTGTTCTGTTACTGTAAACATATCCTAGTAGTAGTAGTAGAAGTAGTAGTAGTCGTGGTAGTCGGAGGTATTTCTGCTATTTTCAACATTGTTATTATTATTACTATTATTATTATTATTATTATTATTATTATTATTATTATTATATAATGTGTCCGACTCTGGGCAAAGGCTTCAGGGCCTATTCCCAAGTCGTAGTCCTCCTTGGGGCCCAGTAGTCCTCCTACATCTCCACATGTCACCACTTCGGCGCCAACACCCATCATCCATATTGAATACATGCTGTGGCTGTCTCATACAGGACTAGTGTACTGGTATTAGCGGGGGCACTTTTATGACATGTCGGCGGGTCATCTAGTAGATCAGAAAAGTCTGCTTTTTAATTAAAGAATTTCAAATCTTTAACCCGTCACGTCCCGAGGTTTTCCGCACCTATGACATCCCCCAGTCCCGAGCCTTTTTGGAAAAATTTTTTTTTTGCTAAAACTTCCGCTTAGGTCGGGAAACGAAGGAAAATCACAAAGAGAGTGATTCCCGCGGTCTATAAGTGGTCCGTACAGGTGCGGTTCCCCCCCGCAGGTATGGTGTTCTCTAATGGGCTGGATATGCGTTTACGTTTTCTATGGTAAGGAATAATGGGAGAAACAACACACAACACCTCTATATTTATTGAATTTGAACTAATAAACAATAACAGTAACAATATAATGGATTTCAGACACATATATATGAAAAATAAGCATTGTACCATCGCGCGAGCATAGCGAGTTTGGTCCGAGTTGTAACATGCTATATGCTAAGTTTCTGGTATGAGTCAACCTATCATTTTTTCTACTTGTATACTTCTGTTTCAATGACATTTTACCAATTACAACTGTTTGTAAGTGTTTTCAGATGTTTTCATTCATTATGATGACATGCAGCATAAGTATAGCGCACATCAGCTTAGTAAGCGCACTCGCTATGACTCGTATTTCAACATACCAAATTGTTTTATCACTTTCCAATTATTTTCCCCTTTACACAGAACCTTTCCTCCACCACTGTAAAGGTCTTCAATTATTTTCATTCATTACGAGGGCATTTAGCGATATGCTAGCGCATATTCACGTAGCAACCACGATCTCAAACACTCGTGTTTCATCATCTACTTTATTTATTCACTCCAGTTATAATTTCCCACTTACATTACACATGTTTACACCCCTATAATGCACTGTACATACTTACTGCCATTATTTATTCAAGTGAGCGTGAGAATATCGCCTGAAAATACCCTCGCAAGGAATGTTTCGACAAACATAATACTCACACACTTATATACTAATTCACTCACACACTTATATACTAATTATTCACTTTATCACTTGCTGACTTTTATTTTGACTAATACGTGCCTTATTCATTCAACTGAGCGTCAGGAAATCTTATCTTTATACACACACTATGAATATTTGACTTAGAATATATATCATCACATACAATAATTTGAACTTATATTATACCCGTAAGAATTTCCCATAATAATAATTATATAATTACGGGCCGTTTTATTGCACTGAACGACAGAATATCTCATAAAACCCTCTCTATGTAAGTTTCAACTTAGGGCAGATTTATATACTTACATACAATGTTTTCACTTATGTTCTACCCGTATTCACTTTATACTAATATTTTGAGATCAACTTGACTGATAATTTCACTGAGCGTCTGTCTGTCGTATTTACCTCATAATTTCAGCGTCCTTTCGCATTCACACCATGCTAAAATTGCATCAACGTGTGATATTCACTAAAACATGGGTGAATACAGAGACCCACGTCACACTGCACGCACTCATAGCGGGTGTCCTTCCTCTGTGTCGTGAGTCTCACCTGGGAATTACTGGACACGTGACACCTGCGTTGGGGCCTAGGTCTGTTTGGCTGGGGAGGGATAGGAGTGGGGAAATGGCGGCCGGATATTCTCTGGGGAGTTTGGGCAATATGGGCAGTGCGGGTGCGATGTTGGGGCCTTTCAACAGCATTCTTTGCAAAGATTTCTCTTGTGAGCTCCCTCACAAACCCTTAAAATGTTTCCTGAACTCCTGTGGTCATGGCGTGAAGGTGGTGGCAATTCAGAGCAGTGATATCTAATAGTGAAAGAACAGTTTTTTATACCACTTCATCGTTGTCCTGGCACACTCTACCGTCGATATCATGGAGTCTGACTGGTCCACGGGGCGCATGTTTATATTGTAATCCATAACACACTCAGGTTTCCAAACACGACGCCTGCTCTCGCTACGGTAATCTACTGAATCAGTACGGTGCATCAAGGGGCGGTGAACCGTGGACAAGAGGCTTACTTCTCTGTTGTGGTTCCACATTGTGGCAAGGATGTTGTTGGCTTTGAAGAAGACAACCTCACTCCATGCAAGTTTCCGCCCTACCTTGGCCATGTGACGCCGGTTCACCTTTACGGTTCCACAGACTTCCATTTCATGTGTGTGAAGATAACGAGCGAGAAGAGGGCTAGTGTACCAATTGTCGAGGTAGAGAACGTGACCGCGATGAAGGTAGTCTTGTATCATCGTCTTTACCACTGCTCCCGACAGTCCAATACTTCGATCTTCTATTATGTCTGTCTGTGCACCGACGTACAAGACTATGTCTTGCACGTATCCAGTCCTACAGTCACACATAACAAAGATCTTGAACCCAAAACGGTGCCTTTTGCTGGGTATATACTGTCTGAATGAAATATTGCCTCTCCACAACACGAGACTCTCGTCTATGACGAGATCTCTATAGGAATAGAATGAGGAACGAAAGGTTTGCCTGAGGTGATCAAAGACCAACCGAATTCGCCTCATTTTATCAGTGTTGTTTGCATTTGCAGGGTCATGAGCATCATAAAAATGGAGGCGACTTAGAATTTGTTGAAACCGATTACGGCTCATCACTTGACCAAATATGGGGGTAAACATAACAGGGTCCCTAGTCCAATAAGCAGGAATTCTATTCTTTCTTATAATACCCATCAAAAGGACCAGGGCAAAAAATAAGAACATTTCTGGAAGGGAGACAGGGTAATCATAGATCATAGAATGCCTACTCCTTGTTCCCAATCTTTCACTCTCTAGGCGCTGGGCGCTTGCAAACAGGTTTGTTTGGTGTAAAATCTGCTCAACAAATGCCTCACTGAAAAACAGGTGGAAAAACTCCAACCTGGTGGAATTACAGTGAATTCCTGGTGCAATGCAGCCAGATCGCCCTTGCTCAGTGAAGGGGTGAATGAGGGGAGAAAAATCACTCCCATCCTCCCAATCCCACGACACAAATCCCTCGTCCCCATCAGCCCCATCACCGCCTTCGTCTGGGTGGGGAGGAGATCCTGGTTGGGGAGGTGGGGGAGAAGGAGTACGGAGGGCTTCCCCACTGTCACTCCTCTTCCCTCTGCCTTTACCCTTTCCCTTTCCCTTACCCTTACGGCCTTGAGGAACATTAGGGGGCTGTGGGGATGAAATAGGAGAATATTGGGGAGCAGAAGACGTGCTGGGGAGTGGTTCCTCCCCACCTTCCCCCTCCATTACAACACCACATGCTCTCTCACGCAACCTAGCTCAACCACGTGTTAGGGGATATTGGGGAGCATAAGACATGCTTTGGAGTGGTTCCTCCCCACCTTCCCCCTCCCTCACAACCCCACGTGATAAGGAACGCACCAGCACTGGCCCACGTGATCCACTATGCCGCCTCACTCTATGTAGGGAGAGCAATGACTCACTCACGTCACTCTCACTATCCCTAATCCTCCCTGGACTTTCCCTTTCACTCCCCACTCCCTCCACTTGACTTCCTAGCTCCCCAAACAGAATGCTAGGCCCATACCTGCTCATACTACGTGGTGTGCGCTCTGGGCCACGATGTGTAATCACCTCCCATCCATACCACATGGCAGCACGTCCCACGGCTCCGTCTTCGTCCTCGTCCTCGTCCTCGAATTCTGGTTCCAAATCACGCTGGGGATAGGGATAGGATATACCACGTGCCTTCTTTGCCTCCTGCCCCTCTCTAGCAGCACGGTAAGTCACGTACTGCTGCTTCCTGGGTGACGGAACTTCCTCATCACTGCTGGTGGTTTCTTCCTCCTTTGGCTGCACATAATCTTTGTCCATCTCCTCGTCGTCCAGTGGGGAATCACTGTCGCCGGAAAAAGTGTCCAGGGCGACTTGAATTTCGCTGTCTGAGAGACCTCTCTTAGCCATGTCTGAGCAGGACCGTGACTACCAGGTGAGTGGACGAGTGGTGGGCTAGCGCGGGTCGCGCGGGGTCGCCGAGTGTCCCCGCCTGATGGCAGGTAGGGGAAGGTCAGGCGAGGGTACGTACCACAAATCAAGCGCGAAATTTGAAAATTGTCGAAATTATGCACATTGCAATTGCACGACATACTGGTACGTCGCCGGGGCTGGCAAATGCAAATCGTTGCAACGTACCCATACGTCGACGGGACGGGGTGGGTTAAGCTGTTCCAAGCCCCAGCCGGGATTCGAACCTGGGTCCATTAGGACTGCAGGCCGCCTCTCTACCGATTCAGCCAGCGACTTTTTATTATTATTATTATTATTATTATTATTATTATTATTATTAAGCTTCTCCGTATGTATGGCGAAGCTTATTGTTTTGGTAAGTATTAGTATTTTACATTGCACGTTATTTTTTAAATTAAATCTTGATATACTGGAAGGTACTCTAGAGAAACCCAAGTGCTTTCACCGAATATGAATTACCTCTACCTATTTTTTTAAGGCCATGAGCTCATTATTGATACAAAAATTACATATGTGAAATTGAAACATCTCAGAAACTAAATGAGATACAGCTATTTGGTTGAAAATCCTGTGATAAAAAAGTTTTTTGAGAATTTTGGCTGAATATTTTGCCATTTAGCCTAATGGAAAGTTCCGAATTCAAATTTGGCCAATATACTGTATTCTTCGTAACACGTTTTAGAGAACACTACAGAATCTGTAAAGCTGTAAGGTTATGGAAATATAGCTGCGTTGCCTCTCATTATCTGAAAGGAATATGGTTACAGTTAAGAATACAGTTCACTAGTTTTTGAGGCAAATCTAGAATGTACTCATGCATCATTTATTTCTTCCTCACCTTTGTCTTCAGATCTTGTTGATATTACACAAGAAGCTGCATAACTACAAAGACAATAAATACCATAAATAGTTATGACGAAGCTTATTTATTGTGGCTACACAATATATTAATAGGTGACTAGTTACTATTATTATTATTATTATTAACATTATTATTATTGACTCTATCGGATACGTTTACTGTATGAAGCTACAGAACGTGGGGAATGTTTTTGGCTAAACCAATAAAGCCAGGATTCTTGGGACTTGAATGATGAATGAATGGAAGCAAGACCCATTGGTCTGGGCAAATTTGGGCTGTCTGGGCATTGCTACTCCTCACCCTGCCTTAGGGTGGGAAAGGAGGTCCGGATGATGATGGTGATGATGATGATGATGATGATGATGATTAAATTTTATTATTATTATTATTATTATTATTATTATTATTATTATTACTTTTTTATTATTATTATTACTACTACCCCTACAAACAAAATTGGATGAGGTTATAATCTCACCGGTCTCTGCCTGTGTGTGTCTGTGTACCAGATATCATAAAAATAGTCATATTTCAGTAACGTCTTGAAAATAGGGGAGAAGAGTTATGGACGAGTTTAAAGTTTGGAGGCAATTAAAGATTTTACTGATATTGGCGGAGATGTGCACTTTCTAAAACTGCGTACCAGGGACACTAACACCTTAGCATTAACTATGTGAGACTGTAAAAGGCTTAGTCTGGTAAGATAAGCGAATCAACACATTACATCATTTATATAATTGGCGGTGGTGGTGGTATCCGCTCTGTGACTGCGTTCTGGGTGTAATCATTTAAATTTTGCACGTTCCTGTAGGAAGGTTTCCTGTTTTTGTCGATATTCTTATTATTCTTTTTGCTCCAAAAGTAAATGGTCATTACTCGGTGGCTTTTCGGCCTACAGCCTTCAAACATTGTCAGGTTAATCACCTAGCTGGCGGTTTCTTCTGGCTAAATATTATGGCAATCCATCAGCTGGCTGACAGGATATTATTCTAAATGAAAAGAAAAGAAAACTAACTCTGGGACACTATGTCACAAACTGCTTAAACTAGGAAGCTAAAATCTTACTGCAGTACAATCTTAAAACAGTCACATTTCTGAAAGCATGGTTACAATGAGGAGTAGACTGTAGCACCAGTCGAGCAGGGCAGTACTCCCGAGATGGATGGAAAGCTGATGACAGGGAGTGCTGGAGCTCCCGTTTCATCAGCCCTCAGGACTAGTTCCTGACCATCCCCCTTTGCTGAACTTTTTCAGTGTCTCAGTTACACAGAGAGTAGGCCAGCATGCTCTCCAGTACAAATTTCTCTAACTATCTACACCAAACTACATGCACAGTACACACTACACTTCCTATTCATAATTCAACTAAAATGGTGTCTCTTCACCAAGCCTCGGAGTCCCCAGGGAGGTGGACCATAAATGCCCCCACCATCCGCCCCTCTCCCGGTGATGACTCGAGGTGCCTGGAACCACTGTCTGACTCTCTTCTTCTTCATTTCTGCAACATTCGCGGCCTTTCCTCTAACTTTCGCACTGTTGAACACCACCTCTCCTCCTCTAAACCTCACCTTCATTTTCTAACGGAGACTCAGCTGTCTGAGGCAACTGACAGCAAACCCTTTTCTGTATCCTCCTACTTTCTCTATACTCATTTCAAAGCCAAAGGTGGCTGTTGTGTATATATATGCAACGACATATCTTGCTCTCATGTTCCTGAACTCGATTCTTCTGAATTCTCTACACTCTGGCTTCGGTTTCCTGTCATTCTCTGACTAAATATATCTGTGCTGTTTACTTATCCCCTAATTCTACTGACTATCAAAAATTCTTCGACTATCTTACTTCTACGAATGAACACATTCTATCCATTTCTCCTTTCTCTGAAATCTCCATTCTAGGAGATTTCAATGTTCACCACCACCTTTGGCTCTCCTCTCCTTTCACAGATCCACCTGATGAACAAGTCTACATCTTTTCTATCCTTAATGACCTAGAGCAGCTTGTACAGCACCCTACCCGTATCCTTGACCACCTTGGAGAGAGCTCCAACATACTTGACCTCTTCCTCACAACTAATCCTTCTGCTTACTCTGTTAATCTTTTCTCTCTGTTGGGCTCCTCCGATCACAACCTTATTACCTTAACCAGTCCTATCACTCCGGTACGGCCTGTGGACCCTCCAGGGAAACGTCGTCTGTGGCATTTTGGAGCCGCTGACTGGGAGGCCCTCAGGGGGTACTTTTTGATTTTCCCTGGAATGATTATTGCTTCCATGGCTGGGAGCCATCTGAGTGTGCCTTGCGCATTACGGAGGTTATTCTCTCGGGCATGGAAGCATACATTCCTTTCTCATATCCTCTGACTAATGCAAGAAAGCCTTGGTTTAATCACGCTTGTTCTAATGCTGTCCGCAACAAGGAGAGGGCCTACAAAAGGTACCGGAGCCAACCCTCCCCTAAATCACATCATCTTTACGTTTCTGCCCGGAATCGTGATAAGTCTGTTCTTCGCTCTACTAAAAATGATTTCATCCATACTAAATGCTCTCAACTCTCCAACTCGAATTCTTTCCACTCCTTCTGGCACCTTGCCAAAAATCTTTCTAACAAATTTACCTCATCATCCTTCCCTCCTCTTTTCTACTCTGATGGTTCTCTAGCTATTTCTTCTACTGATAAAGCAGATCTCTTCGCACAGACTTTCTCCTCCAATTCCACCTTAAACGATTCCGGTGCTGATCCTCCATCACTTCCCCCCTCTGACTTCCTCATGGCTGACATGAAAATTTCTTCAGTTGATGTATTTTCTGCCATCACTGGCCTCAGTATTAATAAGCCATATGGGCCTGATGGGGTCCCTCCTGTTGTTCTCAAGAACTGTGCTTCTGTGCTTACACCCTGCCTAGGCAAACTCTTTTGCCTTTGCCTGTCAACTTGTACCTTTCCTTCTTGCTGGAAGTTTGCTTTCATTCAGCCAGTCCCAAAGAAGGGTGACCACTCCCAACCCTTCAACTATCGTCCAATTGCTTTAACGTCCTGTATTTCAAAAGTTTTTGAGTCAATTCTCAATAGAAAAATTTTAAGGCATCTTTCCTATCACAACCTTCTTTCCGGTCGTCAGTACGGGCTCCGTCAGGGACGCTCCACTGGCGATCTTCTCACCTACCTTTCAGACTCCTGGTCATCCTCCTTTCGGGACTTTGGCGAAAGCTTTGCCATTGCACTTGACATCTCAAAGGCTTTCGATCGAGTCTGGCATAAATCTTTAATTTCCAAACTGCCCTCCTACGGTTTCTATCCTTCTATCTGTGCCTTCATCGCTAGCTTCCTTTCTGGTTGGTCTATAGCCGCTGTTGTAGACGGCCATCGTTCTTCTCCTAGATCTATCAACAGTGGTGTTCCTCAGGGCTCTGTCCTATCACCAACTCTCTTCCTTTTATTCATCAATGCTCTAAGCTGTCAATCTAACCCTATCCACTCATACGCTGATGACACCATCCTTCACCTTTCCATTTGGTTCCCGCAACGCCCATCTCAACAGTTACTTCAACAAACAAGGGATGAGGTTATGGCACACCTAATGTCTGACTTGGCTCATATCTCTGACTGGGGTAAAAATAATATGGTTGTTTTTAACCCTTTAACCGCGGGTATTGTTTTGGTCTGACTGTCCTCTCCCGCGGGGATTTCAGCCAAATGTAAACAAACCTTTAAACCTTAATAACTCTGCACAAAATAAAGCTAGAGAAAAAAAATAAGGTACCATTAGAAAGTACTAACCTTCAGCTTTCCATTGATGTAGGTTTCATGACTTGGTTGACTTTCACAGGACGGGCAGTGCCGTTAGAAGTGAGGGGTGTAAAATCACTATTTTTCGCTCACACACCATTACCTTCGCTCATACACCATTACCAAATGCCAACCTCATTCTGATAATAATACTATAAACATATATGAACACTGCACATACGATAAACACCCACTCTGTGTTCACTGAGGCAGGTAAAAGGCACTGTAATTACCCGCACTTCACTGCCACATCAGCGGTGTTGTAATCACTATTTTTCGCTCACACACCATTACCAAATGCCAACCTCATTCTGATAATAATACTATAAACATATATGAACACTGCACATACGATAAACACCCACTCTGTGTTCACTGAGGCAGGTAAAAGGCACTGTAATTGCCCACACTTCACTGCCACATCAGCGGTGTTGTAATCACTATTTTTCGCTCACACACCATTACCAAATGCCAATCACATTCTGATAATAATACTGTAAACATATATGAACACTGCACATACGATAAACACCCACTCTGTGTTCACTGAGACAGGTAAAAGGCACTGTAATTGCCTGCACTTCACTGCCACATCAGCATGTGTTGTCACTCACACACCTGGACAGATACTGATGCGTGCTTGGTCAGGGGTGGGGTGGGGGGCCCAGGGGGTGGGAGGTGGGGCCCCAGGGGGGGGAAGAGGGAGGTGGGGGTCAGCTGGAGTGAAAGAACTTAATAGCTACTCTCCCTTGAAACAATTGGCGCATGGAAAAAACGCGGGGTATTCAAAATATTCACAAACATTCGAGAATGACACCCGCGGTTTGGTCCAGTTTTTGCAACGTCATTCTGGAATGACACCCGCGGTTAAAGGGTTAATGCATCTAAGACTCAGTTCTTACACCTATCAACCCGACAAAATCTTCCACAGGTATACCCACTAATGTTTAATAATATTCAGCTTAATCCTGCATCATCCTTGAACAAGCTTGGGGTTTCATTTACTCGGGACTTATCTTGGAAAGATCATATTACATCTCTTGTAAAATCTGCTTCCAAGAGATTGGGTGTGCTAAGCCGACTCCGCTCTTTCTTTACCCCTGCACAATTGTTGAGTCTATACAGGGGTTTTATCTACCCCTGTGTGGAGTACAACTCTCATGTGTGGGGAGGCTCCCCACATACAGCTCTTCTCAATAGGGTGGAGTCAAAGGCTTTTCGTTTTATTAACTCTCCTCCTCTTACTGACTCCCTTCAACCTCTGTCTCTTCACTGCACTGTTACATCTTTATCTCTTTTCTATCGCTACTTTAATGGTCACTGCTCCTCTGAACTGTCTGCTTGCATTCCTCCACCTCTACGACGGGCGCGTAGCACCCGTCTGGCAGCAAACTCTCATCCCTTTTCTGTCCAACTCTCTAATGCAAGAGTTAACCGTTACTCCCAGTCTTTCATTTATGCAACAGGTCAGCTCTGGAACTGTCTCCCTCTGTCTGTATTTCCTGCTGCCTATGATCTCCAGTCTTTCAAACGCAGTGTGTCCAGGCATCTCATAATGATCGGATCTTGAATTTGGCTCTCTATTGTATTTTGTTTTTCTCTTGGAGGGAACTGTTACTGCGGGCTCATGGCCTTTGGTTCCTTCTTCCTCGCATAAAAAAAGAAAAAATCGGTTGATTGTTCTCTGAAACCGCCTGAGGAAAAAATTTAGGCTTTGAGGGATATTTCGGTTGTCACATAAAATTCCATGAATGATTAAAGTTACAGCCACCAAATCTGGTGAACTTATAGATTGTTATGCCCTAAGGTGACATGCAGATGATCAGTGACCTTGACCTCAAGGTCATTCTACAGCTTGGCTTCTAGTGGTCAATGACTGTTGAAAGCTGTTGTTATCAAAACTGTCCTTGAATAATTTTGTGGTGTTGTAGTTGTTAAGTACTATTACTGATACTATTATTGTTATCATTATCATTATTATTATTATTATTATTATTCATCCGGACCTCCTTTCCCGCCCAAGGGCAGAATGAAGAGTATTAATGTCCAGAGAGCAAAAATTTGCTAAAATCAAATAGGCCACACTTCCATTCACTCATCATTCAAGCCCCCGGAATCCTTGCTCTACCGGATATGCTAAAAACATTCACCACATTCTGTAGCTTCACACACACCTATCCGACTGAGTCAATCCAGACGCTGCCATGCTCACAAGGGGTGCCAAAATCCCTGATCATGCACTTCTCCTCACAACATTCATCCAGCCAGCTCGATCTCTTGTCAGTTCCTTAGCCTCACCGCTTCCAAACCTCTCTTCCTCACATACTCATCCACCATATCTTTCCACCTTCTCCTTGGCCTACCTCACCTCCTCCCTCCTTCAGATTCGCTCAGGTATACCTTGTTCACCACTACTGTTATCCATTCTTTCCACATGACCATACCATTTCAGGACACTTTCTTCGATTCTGGTGTCCACCAACTTCCTCACTCCACACCTTTCACGAATCACATTATTTCGTATCCTATCCACCCTCTGTACTCCAGATACATTCCTCAGCAGTCCCATCTCCTCTGCTCTTACTCTTGACTTTTCATTTTCATGCCACACCATAGTCTCGCACCTATATGTTAAGGTTGGCATTAACACTCCCTCATGTAAGCTTCGTGCAGCTGCAACACTCGAGCCTCTGCTTCTAATGAAGGCCTTCATTGCACCAGCTACTTTTCTTCCTTGTTTCACTTTACTTTCAACTTCTTTTGCACATTTTCCTCTCTTTTCTACCACTGTACCCAAGTATTTGAACTCTCTCACCAGTTCCATTCTCTCTCCATTCACGGTGACATCACACTGGGAGTCACCATCTCTCTCAGTAACCATCACTTTACTCTTCTCTACATTTACTCTCAAGGCACGACACTCACAGACATCAGCAAAACTCTGCACTAGCCTACCAAGTTCTTGTCCGGTACTTGCAAGCAGTACTGCATCATCAGCATACAACAAATTTGAGATATTCCATCTATCACCATTCATTACCAACGCTATACCTCTCTCCATTACTCGTGTTTTTACTTCTCTCATCACCCCATCCATATATATATTGAACAACCATGGGGACATCACACAACCTTGTCGCACGCCCACACCGATCGTGAACCACTCACTTAGATGCCCATTAACCCTTACACATGCTTCGCTACCATCATAAAAACTCTTGACAGCACCTAGCAGCTTACCATCTACACCATACATGCGCAAAACTTTCCACAATCCCTCTCTGTCTACTTTGTCATATGTTTTTTCCAGATCCACGAATGCCATAAACACCATATGGTCCTTCTCACAAGCCTTCTCTGCTATATGTCTCACTGTAAATACTTGATCAACACATCCTCTGCCACTCCTAAAGCCACCCTGTTCATCACTAACTAGGACTTCTGATATCTCTCTTACTTTATAATAATTCTTCCATATACCTTCCCTACCACACTCAATAAACTTATGCCACGATAATTCTTTCACTCACTTCGCTCACCTTTATTTTTGTACAGGGGTACAATCACAGCCCCTTTCCACTCCGCGGGCACAGTTTCACTCATCCATGCCTTCTTACATATCTCCAACAAGCACTTCATTCCACTCTCTTCACTACACTTAAGCATCTCTGCATACATCTCATCAACCCCAGCTGATTTCCCATTTTTCAGCCGTTTCACAGCACTTTTCACCTGTGCGAGTGTCACGTCTCCTGGCACTGCATTCCTTCTCTGCACATCCTAAAAACCAATCATGTTAACAGCTGCTCTGCTCTCTCTATTCCCATTCATCAGGCTTTCAAAATATTCTTTCCACCTGGTCTTTACTTCATCTCCATGGGTTAGTAACGTACCACTTGCATCTTTCACACCGTCCCAATTCTTTCCACTTTGACTTCTACATTTCCGCACCTCTTTCCAGAATAACTTCCTATTTTCAGAATAGTTCGCATTCATTTTTCTTCCCAGATCATCATTTACCTCCTTCATTTTCCTCTTCACTAGTCTCTTTATGTGCTTCTTGCTCTCAATATACTCAGTTCTTATTTCACCTGAACCCCTATCCTGTAACCACTTTAGCCACTTCTTCCTCTTTTCCTCCATTGCTCGCTTAACCTTCTTATCCCACCATGCAGTACCCTTCTTTTTTGTTCATACTCTTGCCACACCACACACCACTTTAGCATTCCTAACTAAACAATCCCTATATGCATTCCGCAGGCTATCCAGATCCAATTCATTCCAGTTCACTGATTCTAGCTCGTCCTTTACTTTGGTCATGTAATCATCTGCCATTTCTTTGATCCTCAGCTTCTCAACTTTCAGTCTTTCTCCCTGACTGCTCCTCTCTCTCTTAATCCGCCTCACTCCTCTCAGCTTGTTCTTGCATACCACGATCATATGATCCGACAGACCTCCACATCGTCCCCTCACAGCCCTCGTATCAGCAACCATTCCCATCATCGACCTCTCTACGAGCACATAATCAATCAGGCTTCTTTCAACACGATCCCCGTTTCCTCTATACCATGTATATTTATGTGCATCTTTGTGTTTGAAATACGAAATACAAATGCATAACCTCCTCTCCTGACACATATCCATTAGTCGATTCCCATTATCATATTCTCCTGGTACTCCATAACAACCCATTATATCATCCTCAGGACCAGTGCCTACACTTCCGTTCATATCACCCATCACGATCACTTTATAGCTCCTGGGCATTTCTCCCACTACTTTACCCAGAGAGATGGAGCTGAGAGTATATGAGGGAGGTGGGGAGTGAGCTGGGGGAGGGCAGTCAAATGGAAGATGACAGAGCGACCTGGAGACGTTTTGTCTGCAGCCACCCTTTCCGGGATTAGGGCATCGGGCTATAGATAGATAGATAATTATTGTTCTTCTTCTTCTTCTTCTACTTCTTCTTCTTCTTCTTCTTATTGTTATAATTATTATTATTGTCGTGGTTGTTGCTGTTGTTGTTGTTGTTGTTGTTATTATTAGTAGTAGTATTGTTCAATACACCCGTCTGTCTGTCTGCCTCTCTCTGTCTCTGTCTGTCTGTCTGTCTGTTTGTCTGTCTCTGTCTGTCTGTCTGTCTGTCTGTCTGTCTGTCTGTCTCTCTCTCTCTCTCTCTCTCTCTCTCTCTCTCTCTCTCTCTCTCTCTCTCTCTCTCTTTCTCCTTCTCTAACGCCACTAGACACCACCCACAGAAAACGAAATATTCCTTGTCTCTTCAACTGTCTCTCTGTTGCTATGATACACTATCAGCTTGGTGCTATCGTCTGGCTTTAGTTGGAGGAAATGCGGTAGGGTAAACAGTATATAATAATATTCAGACTCAGGCTCCAATGGCTCACTCAGAGTAGTGTAAAATAATAATGTTACTACTACTACTACTACTACTACTACTACTAATAATAATAATAATAATAATATTTGCTACTTCTCACCCTGTCCTAGGGTGGGAAAGGAGGTCCAGATAATGATGATGATGATGATGGTTATAATAATAATAATAATAATAATCGCTCTATCTATCAACTGCCGGACCCCTTAATCCCGTAAGGGGTGGCCACAAATAAATCACCATGTCGCACTGCCCCCAGCCATTTCACTGCCCTTCCCCCAGCTCACACTTCCTCTCTCATATACCTCCCCAATCCATCCCTCCATCCCATCCTCGGCCTCCCGCTCCATCTCCCCCCCTCCCTTTCACTTCACTCATATAAACTCTCCTCGTTAGTCTCTCGCACTCCTTCATCTCCACATGTCCAAACCACATCAATGTATTTCTCCTAACGCTTTCTCTCACTTCCACACCAACGTTTCTTCACTTCCTCATTTATCAGTCTGGATCTCCATGAAACTCCACATGCTCCTTTCAAATAACCCATTACCCGTCGCTGCCCCGGAGGGGCTCGGGGACGGGACTTGTATTCATTCGCTTTGTCTATTTGTTTGTATGTCTGTCTGTTAACTTTACGCGAAAACTACTGGCGTGATATTGACTAAAATGACAGGTATGATGGGGAATCACCACCTGAAACCCTAAATAAATTTTGGGCCAAATTGGGCCAAGGCCAAGGCTGTAGGCTCAAAAACTGTAAAAGAAATATGGTTAAAGAATTATTATTGTTTTTTTGCCATAACTCCTTTTAAATTCGTCATATCGACATGAAACCAAAACCCAAAGATGCAGCTTTCAAATCTGCATCCTATAACGACTCATTACATCAGGGGAGTCACACCCCAGTTAGCGATAATGGGGTCAATGCGAGGTGGGTCGGGCCTGAAATTTCAAATGGACATAAAATCGTCAATTTTCAGCCGATATACTCCAAATTTCGTATGTGACATCTTTGACTAGATATCCTGTTGTCTTTATATGTCATCACTAAAATGACTGACGGGGACGGATTTGCTGTGCCTTTGCACCGCTTCTTGTTTCCACTGCTGTCACTCTTCATTTGTGTCCTTCCAACAAGGTCTAAGCTTCACTTCCATACGTTAGAGTTAGTTTCACAGTACTATCATGCAGCGATTTTTTTACTTCCATGCTCACTTCCCTATTTCTTATCGCTTCTTTCAAAGAACCAGCCACCTTTTTTCTTTGTTGTACCCTTTGAAGTGCATCATATGTGATATATATGACTTGATATCTTATTGTGTTTATAGGTCAGCATAAAAATGACTGCCGCCGACGGGTTTGCTGTGTCTTCGTACAGCTTCTTGTTTCCACTGCTGTCACTCTTGACCTGTGTCCTTCCAACAAGGTCTAAGCTTCACTTCCATACGTTAGAGTTGGTATCACAATACTATCATGCAGAAACTTTTTTACTTCCATGCTCACTTCCCTATTTCATATCACTGCTTTCAAAGCATCAACCACCTTTCTTCCTTGTTGTACCCTTTCAAGTGCATCATCCTCCAAACTTACATCATAAGTCATCACACTGTCCACGTACTTAAATGCATTTACATTCTCCACTTCCTCACATCCAGCCACATTGTACATTCAGTGACTTCATTTCTCTCGAAGACAATAACTTTACTCTCCTATATTTGTCTTTAGTTTCCGTTTCTTGCACACTCTCCCAAACTTATTCACCATGCCTTGCAGTTCCCCTTCATATTCGCTTAACAATTCAGTGTCATCTGCACACAACAATTCATGTTCTTTCCAAACGCTGCCTTCTCTCATTAGGGCCGCTCTAACATCCACTTCACTACCATGTATCCTTTTTATAACTCCATCCATATACAAACTGAACAACAGTGAAGAAATGACACATCCCTGTTTCAGTCCAGCATTCAGATAGAATAATTTACTCAGTTCACTATCCACACGTACTGCTGCCTTAGCACCCTCACATATACTCTTCATGGCATTCAACATCTTCCCATTTACTCAATATATTCTTTGTATTTTCCCCATTGCTCGTCTACTGTATATACGCTTTCATATTCTTTCTTCAGTTCCATGAAGGCTGCATCCGACTTCTTTCCCTTCTCTATTTATTTTTCCGCTAAACTCCAAAGAATGAATATCTAATCTCCTCAACCTCTTCCCATCGTAAAATCTCCCTGTTCTTTGTTATTCCCCTAACTCTGTCAATAAGTATCCTAGCATATACTTTTCCTCTTACTCTAAGAAGGCAAATGCCCCTATGATTACCACACACTTCTTTTACCCCCTTTCTTTTGCACGGAGGAATAATTATACCTGACTTCCAATCCTCTGGGACTCCACCTTTCTTCCAGGAATAATCTGCATATCTTCCACATCCATTCTACTACTATCTGTTCCCCATGTTTTGTCAGTTCACCACACACCCCATCAGTTCCTGGGACTTTCCTCATTTTGACGTTCCTCATTGCATCCACTTCTTCCATCTTACTGATCTCTTCCTCCCTTCTCACATCTATCCTTCTCCCAGTCATTTCCCAGCCACTGATACTCGAATTACTTTCATTCTCAATGTCTAACAGTTCCTTAAAGTGTTCTCAGCATCTCCTCACTTTATCTCCCTTCCCCACTATCAGTATACGATTTTTTAAATTTTTCATTCCCTTACTAACGTCTTTATTCCCCTGTCTAACTCTCCTTACCTCCTTCCAGAACATTTTCTTACATTCATTCCACTTCACACTCATATTCCTTCCAAATTCCTCATTCACTCACTTCTTACTCACTCTTACTAATATTTCCACCTCTCTTTCCCTTCTACATATAACTCTCTATTCCATCTCTCAGCTTCCTCCATACTCTACTGCCCATCCCCTCGCTAGATGCTTTCTTCTTTTCTGGCACAGCTAACCTCACCTCTTCATTCCACCGTGCTGTTCCTTGCACCCACTTTCGTCTTCTCTTTACCCCACACACCACCTCACATGCAGCAAAGATTTTTTCCGCAAATATCTTGCACACATCTTTCACCTTCCCCATCTGCTCCAGATCATAATTATCTAATCCCCCCCTCCTTCTCTTATATAATCCGCCTTTCTTCCATGCTCTTGCAGCCTCTCTACCCGTCTTGTATGGACTTCTTCCTCGTGTTCTTCCTTCCATCTATTCTTCCACTGAACTTGAACCTTGACTTTCACCACCACCAAGTAATGGGCAGAAAGTCCACTCCCCCAACTTCTGTATGCTCTTGCATCCCTTACATACCTTCTCATTCTGCCACTCACACACACATAATCAATCATTGCCTTCCGATCATTCAATTCACCATCCACCCTTGTCATCACTCGCCACGTATACCTGTGGATTATTTTGTGCCTGAATGTTTACTGGAGTACTGCCATTCTGATCCATTTCTGCAGGCACACCCTACTCGCTAATTCTTCCATCCACCATCACATTCTCTACTTTTCCATCCATATCTCCAATAAAAAACACTCTCATTCCTCTCAAACTTTTCCATTCATGCTTCCACATTTTCCCAGAACTCAGTTTTCACTCTGCTTGCACGATCGTGCATTCACACACACACACACACACACACACACACACACACACACACACACACACACACACACACACACACACACACACATACACACACACACACACACATACACACACACACACACACACACACACACACACACACACACACACATACACACGCACGCACACACACACACACACACACACACACACACACACACACACACACACACACACACACACACACACACACACACACACACACACACACACACACACACACACAATTGCCCACGTTTGTATTCCCACTTTCAACCTTACCCAGACAATCCTTGAATCAAATGATCCATACTCTTTTGTCTTCCTTTTCCATCTTTTGCACACAGCCATAAATACACCCTCTTTTGCCCTTTCAATCTCATCTACTCCCACGCATATACCCCATCCATACTCCCAGTCTTTCATACTCTCACCCTTCCATTTAGTCTCCGTTAACCCGCATATGTCCTCTTATGCTCCCCCAAACACCTGGACAGTCTGTTTCACCTTATCATTCGGACCCCTTTCATTCCATTGAGTAATTCGTACCATGTCCTTTGTCTGGTCGTTGGTCATCATCTGTTGGATTTTCCTGATCCGAGGCTTCTTGTTTGTATTTTTAGTTAGTTGTTTGCCAGAGAGGGAGATTAATCCTCCGCCAACCGACTTGCTGATACGTAAGGGATACGTGTTGGTCGGTATAAGGTTACCACTCAATGTATTAAATGATTTTCTGGTTTACAGGAAATCATTTGGCTTGTCACTCAGTGTAGAGTTACCTGAAACAGAGTACCACTACACTGAGTGAGTGGATGATGGGTGCCCCAACAGACCACTATGATTATAATAATAATAATAATCTATCTATCTATATACCTAGGCTGCTTCCCCCAAGGAAAGGGAGGTAGCCGAGACAGGACGACACATTCCCATTTACTCATCCATTCAAACACATTCATTCGCATCTTAGCCCCAAAGGGGAGAACGGACAGATCCTCACCGCACCACATAATAATAATAATAATAATAATAATAATAATAATAATATTAATAATAATAATAATTATTATTATTATAATAATAATCTATCTATACACCTAGGCTGCTTCCCCTAAAGAAAGGGATGTTGCCGAGACAGAACGACACACTCCCACTTTACTCATCCACACGCACACATATAATTGTATTTCAGCTCCAAGGAGAGAAGTAGCCTGGAAAAGTTAGGCCAAAAAAGGGGTCAATCCAGAACAAATTGCAATAGTAATGAATGCAGAATTATTATACTCAGATGTATGGCTAGAATAACATATCGAAAGTTAAATCGATTCATAGTATGGGAACACTGTTTAATTTGCATGAATCCAAGATGGCCACCAGAAAAAATCGACACTTCATATATTTTCATATTTCATATCCTTACTTTTCGCAGTGTTTGGTTGGATGCCAAAACTATCTCAAGCTGTAGCTAGGGTCCCATTTAATTTGTTTACAAGTAACAATTCGAGTGTTTTACAGAAAATGTGTAAAATCCAAGATGGCCACCCCCTGTTTTTACTAATTTTTGCTTAAACGTCACACTTTTTCTTCCTGGACATTAATATGAAGGCATACGAGGTGTAGAAATAACCAGAATCTCTGGTTATTTTATTGTTTTGGTCAATAAACTTATTGTTAATCATATAATTCATTTACTAGGTGATTTACACAGTTTGAGTTGTTTGCCATTTGCCATGAGGATATGTATACAGGATACTTCAAATATGAGAGTACATACAGTATTTGCGTTGGCTATGACGGAGCGGAATGGAATAAAGGGTGACAATACCATAACATATTTTAATTTAACAAAATGTTGTAATACAAACTGAATAAAACAAGACAAGAATATAAACTCATACTTCTGACATAGATCCAATCATCACATGGAATGGTAATTTTCAATATGATGCTAATATCAGTGATCATCTGATAAATTTATAATTAATAACCATGTACTGAGATAATGAATGTGTTTTGGTTATATTGGACTAGCACTTTAATCTAAAATATGAAGTAAATATTGAACATATTTAAGACGTAATTCTCTAGCACATCTGACTATGCTGTACATAGGTACTTACGGTATATGGAAACAAGTATAGTATATACATTCTCCGGCAGTATGTATATTCTGACGATTATTAAGTCTATTAATATAGTATTATTCTTGTCACAAAAATGATCAAACATCATCTACCAATAATATACTTTGGGGTAACAAATGAGTATAGTGCATGTTAAGAACATCTTTTACCATATAAGTAAATAAAACATGTACTACGTGAAAAACGAATGAAATGTTATGCAAATAATTTTGAAGATAATACTGACAGCTTGTCACATCATAAGAATATCTAAGATAACATTCATATACAGGCTGATTAATTCATCACATTATCTTCTGTGATATATTCTTACACAGACATCGGCAATGTCTATATCCAGTCACAGTTCACTCCATTCCTGCGGCACGTACACAGTCTCGTACTACAACCTGCTTGGCAGTTACAACCCACTACCTCGAGCTATGCAGTATGAGCTGCTAGTCTATCAGTGAGGACAAACAAAAATTTATTGCCTTGCTTGTACCAACCCCAGTTCTCTGGTGACATATCTGCTCTACTCATCCATTGCTGAACTTAAAGATGAAGAAGTAGACTGTGGTATTTTGCTGCAGCTGATGAACGTGACAGCACTTTGGGTTGCATAGGAGATGTACTTCTGCCAACCTTCCGGTGGAATCGTTGGAATCGGAGGAAATTCAATGTGTCATTAGGCTGGCCTTTGTAGATTTGAACTAGTGCCTTTCCCCAGCACCAACCTGCTCCAGGAATAGCTTGGTCAAGCAATAGCTTATATGTTCTGATCAATTTCAAACCTATTTTCTTTCCAATGCCATAGAGAAAAGAGATAGTGTCACACTCAAGGAAGGCGTGAACAAACAGAATGTTATCGCATACCTCTGTACCAAGAACTGTTCTCATCACTGCCATATCCAGCTTCTTGGAGTTCTCTTGACACCTGAACGAGGTTCTGGTCTGAAATATACAGTATATTTGGTGTTGATGGTGTGAATGCCAGCACAAGAGAATGAGGATGTCTGTGTCATCAGCTACCACAACTGTGGGCTGAGCAGCAGCAATGGGATTCTGGCCATGGGATTCTGAACAACTAGCAAATCACCGTCTACTTTAGCATGTTCAGTATGACAATCCAAGTGACTCAAGTGATCAGCCAGTAGATGGAAGAACCTCTGTTTGTTGAATGCATTGGAGAAGTCATATCTTTTCCCCTGGAACAACATGGCATAGGATTATGACAATTGTGCTAGCATCCATCATCCCTCTGCGTTGCTGAGTGACATCTTTAGTTGATGGCCCCTCAGGATATCCATCAAATATAATAATGGCTCTTCCATTATGTGATGTGACATACTTCTTTGTGTAAGCTTGGCATATATCGGCATATGTAGTACCCCGATTCCATCTTATTCTATGTAGCAACGCACCACCTTCCAGTATGTACTGGACACCACCTGATGGAGTTAGTAGGTTAGGTGGCATTAACTTCCACAGTGCATCAGCCAGCGAAGAGTTAACTGCGAGTCTTGCAGTTGTTCTCAAACAGTGCAGGTGGATAACTGTACAGCTCATATTCAAACACTACAGCAAGATTTTCGTTCTGTGTGCCTGCCATTACTAAGCTCAGGAATAGCAGCTGGGGATCAATATTGAGGACATCTCCTTTGACAATCACTGCCTTATTGTTGCTAAGAGGGACCAATCATGTTCTGAAGAACTTTCATTCCAACTTTCGATACTTGATCAGCATTCCAGTAGCCAGCTGTACAGTTCCGTGTTGTCTGTGAATGGATTCCTTGAGGACAAGTGAGCTACTATTATGTGATTATCAGACAAATCCTTTGCCATTCTGGTTGTAGATGTGTCTTTGTGTTGTTTGCTGGTTTCATAGCTGGCTCCAGATAATTGTTGCATTGCTAATTATATCTCAGATGTCACACTGCTTGAGGGTAGCCATATGAGATGTTGGGTCTCACCCATACCTCCCCCACGAGTCAGTCCACCTGTAGTCTTCAGGGAGCTCATCAAGACCTGTTCAGTGATGAAATCCGATGAGAATCCTCCCCAGAACCTGTCTGATCTCCTGATCACGTGGTATCCTTGCAAGAAATGTTGACTCACTTCTGGGTGTTTCATCTCCAGTTGATTCATTTTCTGCAGATACAGATGGAGTGATTTGGTGTAGTGATAACGACCAGAGGCTGCAAGAAATGACAACATGCTCCTCATTACAGCAAGATGCATCTTCCAATTGCCTTTTCATTCAGCCCTTATGAACACTTGGAAAATACAGTAGCTATCATCTCTAGGTACTGAATCCAAAGATTGGAAGTACATGATTTCTTTAAATCATCTTCGGCCAGATCAAGCTCTTTACCGATCTGTACCATTGTAGGAGATTTTTCTGTCTTCTACAGCGTTTTAGTTTCTTTTAGGATATCTGGAAGAGTTTGCTCTCCTTCAGGTGGACTTTTTTCAAATTCATCAACAACTGTGAATGTTTCATCATTTGGTGAATCCGCATCCTGTGATGTTTGCGGTAACTCATTTCCAAAGACCTTTGTTGTGACAAGTATGTAAAGGGCAGCACAAACAGAAAAATGTCTTCAGACAGCTCAGGCAATTGTCTTCCCACTGAGGATGCGTGACAGCATTACTAGCATAGACTAGTTCCAATACCTTGTGAAGTTCAGAACCTGACATTTTTTGGCCAATTGCTCTAAGATAGCTCACCTAGGTATGAAATCCTCCAATGTGCAACACAGTAGACCTGATGATGCTATCTTTTACGCTACTGTCTTATATCATAAGAACTTTGAACCATAATGGTTAATCAAATGTGAGGACTGGTGTGGCACCATGATGTGCAGCATGTTCGTTAAAGTACATTATGGTGGACTATATACAGGCTATGTCACCTGGCTCTGTCTTGCATGGACGAGAACAACATGGAGGACTTTTCTGGGTGACTACCTTCTTTGTTGATCATCTGCATCATACCAGACCAAGCTGGCCTCCGTGGCTTGAATCTGAGTGATATTTCCCAAAGTTGGTCTACGCTTGTTTGATTATCATACTCTAGTAACTTGCCCTACTGCAGTGACCAAACACCTTCAACGTCTGAAACAAAGTAGTGGATGTTGATTTGACCAATAGCAGATGTATCTTCATTGCTAATTTCAACTCGGGGAACTGATATTGCACTGGCTATTGCAGGTGTCACAATGGCCATTATACCCACCTCGTGAAAGGTGTTGTGTCTATCAAAGGTTCACAGATTGTGGTCCGCGTTGTCTGCAATGTACTGTACAAAGTTGCCTCTTTTTGTGTCAGGAATCTTTATCCCTTCTTTGTCAGCAGCACTACATTCAAACTTGGTGACTTCCTTATAACTGCATGTAAAGCCATGTTTGTGGAGTGTACTTATACGGAATTTTGAGCAAAAGTTGTGTTGCAGTTGGATCCCAAGCTCAAACTCTAAAGGGACCAGTAAACCACGACACCGAGTGGCCTGCGCCATAGCCTGTCCAATGGAAGCCAGCTTCATTTTGTTGTCAGCACCAGTGAAAAGGTCACCAAGAAATGACTTCAGGGATTTTGGTAAAGAATCACAAGCTGCTTCCACCGAATTCATTTCTGCACATGGGGGATACATATCAGACTACTATTCAATCATTTTTATGTCATTCTTCATGAGTTTAGCAGCATTTGAAAGTATTCAGTCCTTTTCTTGTTGAGTGTTCATTGTCTTGGGCAGGGTCTGAAACTCCTGCTGGATATTTGTTTTGTTGCTCCACATTGTGACCAAATTTCTTATGTATTTGTTCTTTCATTTATGTTTGACTGTATAGTGTTATACTGGAGTCTGAAAAGAACTTGGCCATTTTGTCGAGGAGATCGTTTATAGCTGTTTGCTCATTATCTATGAGATCCAGGTCATTCATCACGTTCATAAAGGCTTCAGCCTCCATGACATCATGTGGTCTTCCCTGCTTCAAATGTGTCACAGATGTATCAACATCATGTTGAAGAAACTTATGAGAAACGCCCCTGCCAGTTGTGAAGTTAGTGCTGCAGGTTTTGTGGTATACAACATCGACAGCATGTAAATCGTTAACATATCTAATTCTGCCCTGAACCGTATTCCTCTGTTCATCATTTCTTTTCATGAATGACTCTTGAATACTCTGCTGGAAATCTTATGCCCAGATTGGTATGGGTTTGTATTCTGGATTCCTACCATGTCCAGAACCTCTCTGTCCACTGAGACATTGGGTTCCGTAGTCAAATGTACCTACAGATGATCTCGAAGATGGCTTTTCACTGGTGGAAGAATTATCACCAAGTCTTTTTTCGGTTGGACTATTCTGTATATCGAGGGTTTGTGAAAACTTGGCGACACTTCTGGTGGACCCATTGTCCAGGAACAGCACATAATAATGTCAACATGTCTAACTTCACTCCCTTTGTTGATACCCGCACAACCCTTTGTTGTGACTTAAGAACGTGATCCGCCTGGTGATATGGGTTTCTGGCATATGACACAAGTTTCCTCGTGGTCCATCACGCTCATCCTGGAAATAGATAGTCACCGCCGTGAATACGAAGGCTTAACTAGTATATAATAATGATATATCAGCCCCACTTATATAACAATGCTGGAACAAAAAATAAGAATGCAAGTAGTCATGCATATGACATGATTGCAAACAAAACATAAAATATTTGCTCGGTAACTATATTCAGTGAGACTTCAATACAATTCGTATGTACTCATACACACTGAAAATAAGACCATGGTTATATGGGTTATTTTTCTACTTTTATTTTGTTTTTTTGTTTTTTTCAATAGGAATGATTGGAGAAAAATTATGAATGAACAAATGATGACGCAACCCCGAAGGTATATTCTCCCGCATTTGGCCTGATCAGCTGATTAGGTCAGGTGTAGGTAAGAGGATGGGTCCCTTATCATGTGGCACAGGTAAACCAGCTCTGCTGTCTGGCCCTGCTGCAGATATCGTTGATTGCACTGCACAGTTGGCTCTCGTGCGGTGTGGGGTAGTGAGGATCTGTCCCTTCTCCTCTCATGGCTAAGATGCGAATGAATGTGTGATGAGTAAATTGGAGTGTGTCGTCCTGTCTCGGCTACCTCCCATTCTTTGGAGGAAGCAGTCTAGGTATATAGACAGTTAGAGTTTTGCATATTAGGTAATATATAAAGGGAAATACATGAGCATGTCACATTCATAGAAATTAATGAGTTCTTCCAGTGACAATCATCACATGAGCATGTCACATTCATAGAAATTAATGAATTCTTCCAGTGACAATCATTATCGCTTTGACAATACCCTGGATTAAAGTATTGCTAGTTTCACTACAGTTCGGTCATTTTTATTCACTAAATGTTTAATTTTGACTGTATTTTCAAATATCTACGTCACACTATGCCATAAAGGCTGTGCCTAATCTGTTCTCATTAGTTTCATATGCCATATCACCAACAAAAGTCAGTCAGCATCACCAAAACGAGTTAAAGTCGCATTATCGCTGCTCCTGTGGCAGACATTTTGAATTTATTAAAATTAGATCATGTTCCCTTATTTTGATTCCAGTAAACTTCTGACATGTTATTTCAACTATGTTTCAGAGTTCACTAGTGTTGGAATCATTACTTTTGCAATTTTATAATAAGCCTGGGCTAAAGGGATAGAAACTCACCACAGCATACCATACGAGGGAAAGCTGTGCAGTGAAATCTGCGACATCCACAGCAGGGCAAGAGAGCAGAAATGTTTTATCCCTGCCACGTCATAATGGACCGATCCCCTTACCCGCACCTGACCTGATCAGCTGATCAGACAAAATGCGGAAAAATATCCCATCGGGGCTGCAACGCCATTTATACATTCACAGTTTCTCTCCAGTCATCCCTATCATGTGCAGCCACTCTTCCTTGCTCTACAGACATCCCCTTCGCATCTAACGCTCTCTTCACATTGTCCATCCATCCTATTTGTGATCTTCCTCTCTGCCTTACCCCTCTTACATCCGATCCAGTTATCATTTTCACCAACGACTCTTCATCCATTCTCTTGATATGCCCGAACCACTGCAACAATCAACTCAACTCCATCAGTCATCTAGTACATAACTCCAGTTATCCTTTGCACTTCACCATATTTCACTCAATCCATATGCGTCACTCCACACATACTCCCCAGGCACCTCATCTCCATTACACTCAAACTCTTCCTCTCTGCTACACCCATATTCAATGGTTCAGCCCCATATAATGCAGTCAGCACCACAACACGCTCATACAGCCTTCTCTTTACATCTATTCTAAGCAAACGACATCTAAACACTTGTTTCAGTCCTCCCAGTACCTTCCCTACTTCATTCATTCTAAACTTCACTTCTACATCTATTCTTCCATCCACAGCAACATGTGACCCTAAGTACTCAAAACACTACCCCCTCAAGCAACTCACCATTCAAAACTACTTTCATCCTCCTCCCAGCTACCAATCTGGTACACCGCATCACTTATTCTCATATACTTTCAATTTCATCCTTTCACACACCTTTCCACACTCATCTACCAACTGTCTCAATTTCTCCTCTGAATCAGCCACCATTGCTGTATCATCTGCAAACAGCACCTGACTCAGATTCCACTCTCTACCATAAGCATTCACAAGCCTCAAGCCTCTACCTAACACTCTCGTTTTCACCTTCCTTACAACACCATCCATATAAACATTAAATAACCAAGGCTACGTCACACATCCCTGCCACAGCCCCACTCTCACAGGAAACTAATCGCTCACAGTATTTTCCACCCTTACACACGCTATACTGTTTACATTCGACCTTTTCACTCCTTTTAAGAACCTGCTACCTAACATAATATCTCATAAGAGTCCAGAGAGCCTCCCTATCAATTCTACTATACGCTTTCTCTAAATCCATGAACTGCCAAAACACACCTTACCTTTCGCCAAATACTTTTCACTCACCTTTCTCACAGCAAACACCTGATCCATGCATCCCCTTCCTCTTCTAAAACCACACTGCTCATCACTAATCACTCCCCATGTACCCTTTCTCACTCACTTAATCAACACTCTATCATACGCCTTACCTACAACACTCAATTGACTTGTACCCCTAAAACTAGTACATTAGTACTTATCACCCTTACCTTTATACAACGGGACCACACACACTCTCGCCCAGTCAATCTGCACCATACCACTCACAAAGTACAAAGTCAGCATTCCTACTAACCACTCAACAATAATTGCTCCATCCCCTTTCAGACATTCCACAGCACACCCATCGATACCTGCAGCTTTCCCTTCTTTCATCTCCTTTACTGCCAATTGCACTTCCTCCATCATGATTGGAGAACCATTCAACTCTCCCAGCACATTTATTCCTTGCTCCCTACCATCTGCCACAATCTCAGCCTCCCTTTCTTCCTCTACATTCAACAACTTTCAAAATACTCTGTCCATCTCTTCCTTACTGCATCAATTTCATTTAACATCCTTCTATCCTCTGCTTTTACTCACTCTTCTTTTCCCAGACTCTCCTTTTTCCAGTCTCTTCACCTCCTTCCAAAACATTAGTTTATTCTGTTGAAAATTCTGTTACCACCTTTCTCACCTCTCATTTGCTGCCACTTTAGGATCACACACAGCCGTTCTTGCCCTATTCCTCTCTCTTCCTTATACCTCTCAAATGACACTTGTTACATAGCCTATGATTTCATCATCCTTTGTATAATTCTAATGTACAGTATGCTGCATGTTTATTCACGATTCGCCACGTGGCTTCCATAGTGACCAGGCTTGCATGTTCTACCTCACTTCCCCCTTCTCCCCCTTATAGTAGAGTAAGTCGTTCTTTCTGTTGTTCAGAGCAGGATTGTCAACTCTTTGTCCCCTATGCCTTCATTTGAGCGTCCTTCTTACAAGTTGAATCAAGCTCTGCCAGCCCCTATATAATGAGCTCAGTCTCTGCATTAGTTGCCACTGCCACTTAGATCTACTCCTCATTCTGTTCACATCTCTGTCCTCCCCTGTACAGTATATTATTATTTTTGTGAGTGCTCAGGAAGTCTCCAGCCATCTAGCTGCTGTATAATTTGAGTATAAGTGTTACCATTTTTCTTGTACTGTATAGCCTAAGACATTAATTCGTAAGCCTGGTAAAGTTTTTATAGTTCATATTGATTCCATGCTGTCAGCCAGTATTAGTAATATTTTGTATCTGTAATAATATTATATCTTGTTTTAATTGAGCATTATCCGGTTTTCTCATTTTATCAGGGCTGACTTAGATAAATTTGCTCTTGCTAAATTCGTGTTAATAGAGGCTATTGCAGTTAACCATATATGTAACCTGTTTTGCCATTACATTATCCTTATGAGTCCTGAATGTTTAGTTGTTAGTTTGAGCATTAAACTTTAACTTGTAATTTTATTTAAGTCTTTTATTTTGAACCTGGAACTTTGCGGGACAGTAGTGATTTTAGTATCACTTGAAGTGTTCATTATCTCTCTCTGTTCCGTAACATTAATTTGGCGACCTCTTATCAGGATATTCAGGATATTATCATAAGGATATTGCTTGATATATTGTGACTGTGATTTATTCATGATGTCTACTATTACTACTCTTGATGAAGCCAAAGATTTTTTGTCAAATGTGCAAACAGTGTGTGATGTAGAAAACAGAACAAAGAATGAACTTAAGCTTGTTGCTCAACAATTGGGAATTGCTGTTCACTCTCATCATTCTAAAGATCAAATTGTTGGCATGATTAATAAAAAGCTTGTTTAATGTAACTCCTCCAGATGAGGAAACGCAGATTGAAATAGCTAAGTTTCAACTAGCCCTGCAGGAGGCTCGTGCTAAGGAGGCTGAGTTTCAGGCACGTGCTAAGGAGGCTGAGTCTCAGGCTCATATTCAGGAGGCACAAATTGAACTTGCTAGGATTCAGGCAGACCATGAGTATCGCATGAAACAAGGTGGAACTGGATCATCTAGCTCTGATGATTTTGATGTGGCTAAAAATGTTAAACTTGTCCCTCCTTTTAATGAATCTGATTTAACAAAGTATTTTCAGTTGTTTGAGAGGGTAGCTACAGGTTTCAATTGGCCCAAAAAGTATTGGCCAGTACTCCTTCAGAGTGTTCTCACCGGTAAAGCTCAAGTAACTTATGCATCTTTGCCTCAGGATCAATCTGATAATCATGATGTAGTTAAGAGCTTGATTCTTAAGGCCTATGAGCTTGTTCCTGAAGCCTATAGAGTAAAATTTAGGACAACTTATAAGCAAGATAAGCAATCCCATGTTGAGCATGCAAAAATCAAAGAAGATCTGTTAGAGCAGTGGTTAAATTCTAAGAATGTGGATTCTGATTTTGGTAAATTTAAGCAGATGATTTTGCTGGAGGACTTCAAAAGGTGTATTATTAAAGATGTCAGCCTATATCTGGATGAGAAAAGAATAGATAATTTGTCTGATGCTGCAGTTTTAGCTGATGAATATGTTCTCACTCACAAGAGATATTCTAAAGAAAAAAGGAAAGCTGAGAGTAAATACGTTGCCTCTACTCAGAGTACAGGTAATAGGAAAGAGAATAAAGATGATGTTTCTCAGGAAGTAAATACCAGCTCCACCTCTAGATTTCAGAAAAGTAAATGTACTTATTGTAGTAAGCTTGGTCATACTACGGAGAAATGTTTCAGGAGATAGCGTGATGTGAACAAAAAAGAGTCTTTAAATATTCAGTCAATTGGTCTAGCGTCCACCCTTGAGAGTTCCCAGAATTCTTTAACCGAGTTAACTGAACCTGCTTTGAGGGGTAAATTAAATTCTCATGATGAAGCTCCTCTTTTGAGCAGTAACGTGGGTGACACTCTCAAGAGTTCATGTGCTAATTTCCTGTCTGATGGATTTGTCAGTCCTCTGGACAGTAATGACAGAAAATCAGTTAAAACATATCGTGATACAGGTGCTTGCCAATCCCTTATGCTGACCAGTGTTCTAGGCTCTAATGTTAATTCCTCTGATGAAACTGTAATCTTACAAGGTGTAGGGAATAATTACTTCTCTGTCCCTCTGTGCAGAGTGAATTTAGAGTCAGGTTTTGTTAATGGTTCCGTTATGGTTGGGTTGGTTGAGACACTCCCAATGTCAGGTTTAACTTTCTTACTTGGAAATGATATTGGTGGAAGTCAAGTGTGTCCAGCTCCTCAGTTGTCTAGTGAACCAGTGACTGCGATCAGGATTGTGATGTCCCTGATGTGTTCTCTGCATGTGCTGTCACTAGGGCTAAGTCTAAAGTTACTGGTGACTTAGAGGATAATGATGATGATGATGTTATCCTAGCTTTTTTTTTTTAAATTATTTTTTTATAAATAACAGAACGGAGGAAGGAAAAACAAATGGGTAAAAAAAAAAATAATCTATACACCTGATTACTGGTGTCCTCTGTTCATAAAATATCTGTAACAGTTAGACCTGAACAGTTGTGGGTTGAAATTTGGAGGAAAACAACTCTGGGGAAGCGAGTTCCAGAGAGATGCAGTTCGGGGAATGAAAGAATTCTGATAGGCAGAAGTTCTGCAATATGATTGAGTGACATTCCAGTCATGAGCGCTACCAGCCCGTGTAGCACGAGGGAAGACATGGAGAGGTGGCACAATGGACCCAACTTCGTCTGAGCATTTGCCAAAAAAAAATCTGTAAAATAATGCAAGGGAGGCAACATTCCTTCTTACTTGCAGGGGAGGTAGTTGATATGTAATGGCAGGGTTTTTAATGATTCTAACAGCTTTATTCTGAATTTTGTCTAGTTGTCTTAATGCAACCTCTCCACAACCATTCCACAAGGGTGAGCAATATTCAAGCTGACAGCGCACATGACTCTTATAAATTATAGCTAACTGCTCATCGGTGAAGAAGTTACGGACTCTGTACAATAATCCAAGTTTCTTTGAGGCAGTGTTAGCAAGTGATCTGACATGAGTGGTCCAGCTGAGGGCACTGTTAAGTGAGACACCAAGAATTTCAATACTTTTGGAGATGGGAATATTAGTAGCACTGAATCTGGCAATATCTGTCTATTAGTAAACTGTATATATTTAGTTTTACTAGCATTAAAAGAGACAAGGTTGTTTTGTCCCCATTCACTGATTGTAGCTAGATCTTGATTTATGGAGATGGCTGTACTGAGTTGAGAGGTAGAGATATTAGACTTTGTAAATGGATGTCTGAGTGTGAATGAACTATGTAGTGTTGAGTCATCTGCATATGAGTGAACGGGATTGTGAGTGACAGATAAGAGATCATTAATATGAACCAGAAATAGGGTTGGCGCCAGAACTGATCCCTGCGGCACGCCGGCATTAATTGAGTGGAAATTCGAATATACATCATCTACTTTTACTCTTATTTTCCTGTCACTAAGATAAGAAGAAATCAAAGGAACAAAAGACGTTAGTCCATAGCAAGGGAGTTTGGACAGCAGGGAACGGTGCCATACTCTGTCGAAAGCTTTAGAGAAATCAAGAGCTACTGCATGAGTTTCTCCAAAAAGATCAATTGATTGATGGATGGTATGAGTTAAGAGATTGGGTATGTCAATGGTGGATCTTTCGTGGCGAAAACCGTATTGTCTATCACTAATTAAGTTTTTGGATTCAAGATGTTTAACAATATGCTTATTAATTAAAGCTGACACTTTTCTTGCTAATTTGGACCACTCATCAGATGAGGCAGTACCCCGTAGTGTTGATAATTTGTCTCTTCAAGAGTTGGTTGAGTTGCAGGTTGCTGACCCTGAGTTGAAAGGTCTAGCTAACTCTTCTTGCAGTGAGGAAGAGTCAGCTGGTGCTTCTACTTGTTATTATATAAAGTCAGGAGTACTTATGAGGAAGTGGGGACCCCCAACAGCATCAGCTGACTGTGAATGGGAGGTTGTACATCAAGTTGTCATCCCTTGTGTTTGTAGGCAGGATATCATTGAGTGGCTCATGATTCCAGTTTGGCAGGACACCTTGGAGTGAGGAAGACTGTGGCACGCATTATGAAACACTTCTACTGGCCAGGTATCTTCAGAAATGCTTCCTGGTATTGTAAGTCTTCTCACACCTGTCAAGTTGTGGGGAAGTGTAATCAGACCGAAAAGGTTGCACCTCTAGTTCCCATTCCTCCTTTTGAGGTGCCATTCACCTGTGTGTTGGTGGATATTGTGAGCCCTCTTCCTAAGACTTCTTCAGGATTTTCTTATGTGTTGACCCTGATTGATATGGCTACTCGTTATCCTGAAGCCATTCCACTTAGAAATATCTCAGCAAAGAACGTGGTTAAGGAAATGCTAGGGTTCTTCACAAAGTTTGGTCTGCCCAAGGAGGTACAGTCAGACCGGGGAAGTAATTTCATGTCAAATGTTTTCAAGCAGTCTCTGAAAGAGTTGGGCATCACCCAGATCACGTCTTCAGCTTACCATCCCCAGACCCAAGGAGCATTGGAGAGATATCATCAAACACTCAAATCGATGCTCAGGAAATACTGTTTGGACATCAGAAAGATTGGGATAAAGGTCTTCCATTCGTTGTATTTACCACAAGAGAATCTCCAAGTCAATCGCTGGGCTTCTCACCCTTTGAATTACTGTTTGGCCATGAAGTAAGAGGACCCCTTAAGCTATTCAAGGAATGCTGGCTGTTGGAGGAAGATGACATCAACCTGCTGGAGTATGTGATGAAGTTCAAAGAACGGCTGTCCACTGCTTTACAGCTGGCGAGAGAGAATTTAGGAGCTGCTCAGGAGAAGATGAAGACTTGGTATGATAAGAAGTCCAGGTTACGCCACTTTCAGCCAGGAGATCAGGTTTTGATTCTGCTACCAGTGCATGGGCAACCTCTTCAAGCCATGTTTAGTGGTCTTTATTTCGTGGAGAAGAAACTCAGTGATGTCAACTATGTCATCGCCACACCAGATCGTAGAAAGAACAAGCAACTTTGTCACATCAACATGCTAAAGTTATATCACAGGCGGGACAAAAATAACCCAGTCTGCACCGTAGCTGTTCCACCCGAGTCTGCAAGTGAAGCTCTCCCATGCAGTATGTGCCTGGGTGATAGTTTGGGGAAGAATCCTGATATCATGAATGATCTCCAGACTAAGCTTTCTCATCTAGCACCCGAGGAAAGGCAGGAGTTTTCGGCATTACAGCAGGAGTACCCACAAGTGTTCCGTGACACTCCAGGAAGAACCACTGTGTTGATGCATGATGTCGATGTTGGAGATGCAAAGCCAATTAAACTGCCTCCTTACCACGTGAAGCCAGTGAGAGTTCCTCTCATCCAGAAGGAGCTTGGCTACCTGTTGGACTACAAGATGATTGAGCCCTGTCAGAGCGAGTGGAGTTCTCCTGTCACACTAGTCCCTAAGCCAGGTGGGTCACAGCGGCTTTGCATCGACTACAGACGTGTTAATCAGATAACCAAAACAGACACTTACCCTCTCCCTCGCGTGGAAGATTGCATAGACAAGATCAGAAAGGCTAGGTACATAAGTAAGTTTGATTTGTTAACCCGCAGCGTCCCGTCGACGTTCTTTAACGTCCACACGTTTTGTCACTGCCAATCCCGTCGACGTACATAAATGCAAAAAAATTGCAAGGTCCCTAATTTGCACAATTTTCAATTTTCGCGAGTCATTTTTGGTACGTATACACGTGACATCTTCCTCAACAAGATGACAGGCAGGGACAATGCCTTACCCAGCATGACCTCCTCCCCCCCCCTGCATGCCATTGCCTCAGCAATTCACCTGTTATCAGTGACCTGGCCAGTATAGCCATGTCATGCCACGGTACGATATTCAGGGCCAGAGTGATTCCCCAATCAATGACAATATAGAGGACAAACTTTACATAGCATTAGAGGAAGAAACAGTTAGAAATGATGATCAGGTAATGTGGCAAAAAAATGTCAGGTATTAGTGAGTGAAACAATGCTTATAATGCCTATATTACTGCTTGAAAACCAATATACTCTCGTACTACATATAAATTCGTACCAAGTAAATAAATAAATACCGTTTATGAGTGGTGTGAAATAGTTATCCTCCCACAGAACTCGTTTTCTTTGATGCCAGCCTGATAGAAAACCCAGTAAGGTAAGGAGGTACTCCTACCTGTAATGAGTATTTTAAACCTCAGGTGAGCGATTTCTCTATGAATTTTCGATGTTTCTCACCAAAAGCGAAGGTTTGAGCCAAAAAAAAAATTTTTCCTAAAATGGTCAGGATTTGGGGGGAGTCAGTGGTGGAAAAGTGGTCGGGATTGGGCGGGTTAAAGGGATACTGGTGGTACCTATGACTGAACGTGCTAGGAGATCTCATGTTTTGTAACACTAGGAAAGACTTTTGCATGTTCTGTAATGCCATATGGTATGAAGAATGCACCAGCCACTTTCCAGAAGCTCATGAATGTTGTAACAGAGGGTTTGGCAGGGTGTGTTGTTTATATTGATGATGTATTAATCTTCAGTGACAACTGGAAAGATCACCTATGCCATGTCAGTAAATTTCTTGAGCGTTTGGTTCAGGCTAATCTTGTAGCTAATTTATCAAAGTGTGAGTTTGGTCAAGCTAAAGTTCAGTACCTTGGGTACGTAATTGGTGATGGACACGTTGCACCACCAAGAGCTAAGGTTCAGGTTATAAGTGATCTTCCCAGACCTAAAAGTAGGAAAGAGCTACAAAGATTTTTGGGAATGGTAGGTTATTACAGGAGATTTGTTCTTAATTTTTAAATTCTTGTATCACCACTTACAGACCTACTGAAAAAGGGAGTTAAATTTGTCTGGACCGATAACTGTGAATCCTCTTTCAGTAAACTTAAAGCAATCCTATTAAGTCAGCCAGTGCTCGCTACTCCAAATTTTGCTAAGCCTTTTAAGATGGCTGTTGAAGCAAGTGATACAGGAGCTGGGGCTGTTTTGCTGCAAGAGGATGATCAGGGTATTGAACACCCTGTATCTTATTACAGTAAGAAGTTCACTCCACCTCAAAAGAACTACTCAACTATTGAGAAAGAGCTTTTGGCCTTGATTTTGGGTTTACAGCATTTTTCATTTTATTTGTGTTCTGGTTTTCACCCCATAGTCATTTGTACCGATCATAACCCACTGAAATTCCTTAGTAAGTTTAAAGATAAAAATCAGAGATTGACAAGATGGAGTCTACTTCTTCAGGAGTATTCATTAGACATACAACATGTCAAGGGGAAAGAAAATATTATTGCAGATTGCTTATCTAGACTTTAGACAGATTGTTTTAGTGTAATAAGAAATTTCCTTTGTAAATTTCTTTTTCTTTGTGGGGAGGTGTTACATAGCCTATGATTTCATCATCCTTTGTATAATTCTAATGTACAGTATGCTGCATGTTTGGTCACGATTTGCCACGTGGCTTCCATAGTGACCAGGCTTGCGTGTTCTACCTCACTTCCCCCTTCTCCCCCTTACAGTAGAGTAAGTCGTTCTGTCTGTTATTCAGAGCAGGATTGTCAACTCTTTGTCCCCTATGCCTTCATTTGAGCGTCCTTCTTACAAGATGAATCAAGCTCTGCTGGCCCCTATATAATGAGCTCAGTCTCTGCATTAGTTGCCACTGCCACTTAGATCTACTCCTCATTTTGTTCACATTTCTGTCCTCCCCTGTACAGTATATTATTATTTTTGTGAGTGCTCAGGAAGTCTCCAGCCATCTAGTTGCTGTATAATTTGAGTATAAGTGTTATTACCATTTTTCTTGTACTGTATAGCCTATGGCATTAATTCGTAAGCCTGGTAAAGTTTTTATAGTTCATATTGATTCCATGCTGTCAGCCAGTATTAGTAATATTTTGTATCTGTAATAATATTATATCTTGCTTTAACTGAGCATTATCCGGTTTTCTCATATTATCAGGGCTGACTTAGATAAATTTGTCTTGCTAAATTCGTGTTAATAGAGGCTATTGCAGTTAACCATATATGTAACCTGTTTTGCCATTACATTAAACTTATGAGTCCTGAATGTTTAGTTGTTAGTTTGAGCATTAAACTTTAACTTGTAATTTTACTTAAGTCTTTTGTTTTGAACCTGGAACTTTGCGGGACAGTAGTGATTTTAGTATTCTCACTTGAAGTGTTCATTATCTCTCTCTGTTCCGTAACACACTTCATCCTTCAGAGGCCACACTTTAGATGCACGTCTCTTATCCTACAACAATACTTACTTCCTCGCACCACCAGTCACTTCTTTTTCTTAAACCACCAACCACTCGTCTCACACCATGCCTTTTCCGCACATCCCACCACAGCACTCTTAAACTACTACCATTCCTCCTCCACACACCAACATTTTCCTGATCTTTCACTGCTTTCCA
>NC_136972.1:11170177-11244237 GCF_032717465.1 Coenobita brevimanus | reverse complement strand
CCTGGGAATTACTGCACACGTGACACCTGCGTTGGGGCCTAGGTCTGTTTGGCTGGGGAGGGATAGGAGTGGGGAAATGCCGGCCGGATATTCTCTGGTGAGTTTGGGCAATATGGGCAGTGCGGGTGCGATGTTGGGGCCTTTCAACAGCATTCTTTGCAAAGATTTCTCTTGTGAGCTCCCTCACAAACACTTCAAATGTTTCCTGAACTCCTGTGGTCATGGCGTGAAGGTGGTGGCAATTCAGAGCAGTGATATCTAGTAAGTGAAAGAACAGTTTTTTATACCACTTCATCGTTGTCCTGGCACACTCTACCGTCGATATCATGGAGTCTGACTGGTCCACGGGGCGCATGTTTATATTGTAATCCATAACACACTCAGGTTTCCAAACACGACGCCTGCTCTCGCTGCGGTAATCTACTGAATCAGTACGGTGCATCAAGGGGCGGTGAACCGTGGACAAGAGGCTTACTTCTCTGTTGTGGTTCCACATTGTGGCAAGGATGTTGTTGGCTTTGAAGAAGACAACCTCACTCCTTGCAAGTTTCCGCCCTACCTTGGCCATGTGACGCCGGTTCACCTTTACGGTTCCACAGACTCCCATTTCATGTGTGTGAAGATAACGAGCGAGAAGAGGGCTAGTGTACCAATTGTCGAGGTAGAGAACGTGACCGCGATGAAGGTCGTCTTGTATCATCGTCTTTACCACTGCTCCCGACAGTCCAATACTTCGATCTTCTATTATGTCTGTCTGTGCACCGACGTACAAGACTATGTCTTGCACGTATCCAGTCCTACAGTCACACATAACAAAGATCTTGAACCCAAAACGGTGCCTTTTGCTGGGTATATACTGTCTGAATGAAATATTGCCTCTCCACAACACGAGACTCTCGTCTATGACGAGATCTCTATAGGAATAGAATGAGGAACGAAAGGTTTGCCTGAGGTGATCAAAGACCAACCGAATTCGCCTCATTTTATCAGTGTTGTTTGCATTTGCAGGGTCATGAGCATCATAAAAATGGAGGCGACTTAGAATTTGTTGAAACCGATTACGGCTCATCACTTGACCAAATATGGGGGTAAACATAACAGGGTCCCTAGTCCAGTAAGCAGGAATTCTATTCTTTCTTATAATACCCATCAAAAGGACCAGGGCAAAAAATAAGAACACTTCTGGAAGGGAGACAGGGTAATCATAGATCATAGAATGCCTACTCCTTGTTCCCAATCTTTCACTCTCTAGGTGCTGGGCGCTTGCAAACAGGTTTGTTTGGTGTACAATCTGCTCAACATATGCCTCACTGAAAAACAGGTGGAAAAAATCCAACCTGGTGGAATTACAGTGAATTCCTGGTGCAATGCAGCCAGATCGCCCTTGCTCAGTGAAGGGGTGAATGAGGGGAGAAAAATCACTCCCATCCTCCCAATCCAACGACACAAATCCCTCGTCCCCATCAGCCCCATCACCGCCTTCGTCTGGGTGGGGAGGAGATCCTGGTTGGGGAGGTGGAGGAGAAGGAGTACGGAGGGCTTCCCCACTGTCACTCCTCTTCCCTCTGCCTTTACCCTTTCCCTTTCCCTTACCCTTACGGCCTTGAGGAACATTAGGGGGCTGTGGGGATGAAATAGGAGAATATTGGGGAGCAGAAGACGTGCTGGGGTGTGGTTCCTCCCCACCTTCCCCCTCCATTACAACACCACATGCTCTCTCACGCAACCTAGCTCAACCACGTGTTAGGGGATATTGGGGAGCATAAGACGTGCTTTGGAGTGGTTCCTCCCCACCTTCCCCCTCCCTCACAACCCCACGTGATAAGGAACGCACCAGCACTGGCCCACGTGATCCACTATGCCGCCTCACTCTACTAGGGAGAGCAATGACTCACTCACGTCACTCTCACTATCCCTAATCCTCCCTGGACTTTCCCTTTCACACCCCACTCCCTCCACTTGACTTCCTAGCTCCCCAAACAGAATGCTAGGCCCATACCTGCTCATACGACGTGGTGTGTGCTCTGGGCCACGATGTGTAATCACCTCCCATCCATACCACATGGCAGCACGTCCCACGGCTCCGTCTTCGTCCTCGTCCTCGTCCTCGAATTCTGGTTCCAAATCACGCTGGGGATAGGGATAGGATATACCACGTGCCTTCTTTGCCTCCTGCCCCTCTCTAGCAGCACGGTAAGTCACGTACTGCCGCTTCCTGGGTGACAGAACTTCCTCATCACTGCTGGTGGTTTCTTCCTCCTCTGGCTGCACATAATCTTTGTCCATCTCCTCGTCGTCCAGTGGGGAATCACTGTCGCCGGTAAAAGTGTCCAGGGCGACTTGAATTTCGCTGTCTGAGAGACCTCTCTTAGCCATGTCTGAGCAGGACCGTGACTACCAGGTGAGTGGACGAGTGGTGGGCTAGCGCGGGTCGCGCGGGGTCGCCGAGTGTCCCCGCCTGGTGGCAGGTAGGGGAAGGTCAGGCGAGGGTACGTACCGCAAATCAAGCGCGAAATTTGAAAATTGTCGAAATTATGCACATTGCAATTGCACGACGTCCTGGTACGTCGCCAGGACTGGCAAATGCAAATCGTTGCAACGTACCCATACGTCGACGGGACGGGGTGGGTTAAGCTGTTCCAAGCCCCAGCCGGGATTCGAACCTGGGTCCATTAGGACTGCAGGCCGCCTCTCTACCGATTCAGCCAGCGCCTTTTTATTATTATTATTATTATTATTATTATTATTATTATTAAGCTTCTCCGTATGTATGGCGAAGCTTATTGTTTTGGTAAGTATTAGTATTTTACATTGCACGTTATTTTTTATATTAAATCTTGATATACTGGAAGGTACTCTAGAGAAACCCAAGTGCTTTCACCGAATATGAATTACCTCTACCTATTTTTTTAAGGCCATGAGCTCATTATTGATACAAAAATTACATATGTGAAATTGAAACATCTCAGAAACTAAATGAGATACAGCTATTTGGTTGAAAATCCTGTGATAAAAAAGTTTTTTGAGAATTTTGGCTGAATATTTTGCCATTTAGCCTAATGGAAAGTTCCGAATTCAAATTTGGCCAATATACTGTATTCTTCGTAACACGTTTTAGAGAACACTACAGAATCTGTAAAGCTGTAAGGTTATGGAAATATAGCTGCGTTGCCTCTCATTATCTGAAAGGAATATGGTTACAGTTAAGAATACAGTTCACTAGTTTTTGAGGCAAATCTAGAATGTACTCATGCATCATTTATTTCTTCCTCACCTTTGTCTTCAGATCTTGTTGATATTACACAAGAAGCTGCATAACTACAAAGACAATAAATACCATAAATAGTTATGACGAAGCTTATTTATTGTGGCTACACAATATATTAATAGGTGACTAGTTACTATTATTATTATTATTATTATCATTATTATTATTGACTCTATCGGATACGTTTACTGTATGAAGCTACAGAACGTGGGGAATGTTTTTGGCTAATCCAATAAAGCCAGGATTCTTGGGACTTGAATGATGAATGAATGGAAGCAAGACCCATTGGTCTGGGCAAATTTGGGCTGTCTGGGCATTGCTACTCCTCACCCTGCCCTAGGGTGGGAAAGGAGGTCCGGATGATGATGATGATGATGATGATGATTAAATTTTATTATTATTATTATTATTATTATTATTATTATTATTATTACTTTTTTATTATTATTATTACTATTACCCCTACAAACAAAATTGGATGAGGTTATAATCTCACCGGTCTCTGCCTGTGTGTGTCTGTGTACCAGATATCATAAAAATAGTCATATTTCAGTAACGTCTTGAAAATAGGGGAGAAGAGTTATGGACGAGTTTAAAGTTTGGAGGCAATTAAAGATTTTACTGATATTGACGGAGATGTGCACTTTCTAAAACTGCGTACCAGGGACACTAACACCTTAGCATTAACTATGTGAGACTGTAAAAGGCTTCGTCTGGTAAGATAAGCGAATCAACACATTACATCATTTATATAATTGGCGGTGGTGGTGGTATCCGCTCTGTGACTGCGTTCTGGGTGTAATTATTTAAATTTTGCACATTCCTGTAGGAAGGTTTCCTGTTTTTGTCGATATTCTTATTATTCTTTTTGCTCCAAAAGTAAATGGTCATTACTCGGTGGCTTTTCGGCCTACAGCCTTCAAACATTGTCAGGTTAATCACCTAGCTGGCGGTTTCTTCTGGCTAAATATTATGGCAATCCATCAGCTGGCTGACAGGATATTATTCTAAATGAAAAGAAAAGAAAACTAACTCTGGGACACTATGTCACAAACTGCTTAAACTAGGAAGCTAAAATCTTACTGCAGTACAATCTTAAAACAGTCACATTTCTGAAAGCATGGTTACAATGAGGAGTAGACTGTAGCACCAGTCGAGCAGGGCAGTACTCCCGAGATGGATGGAAAGCTGATGACAGGGAGTGCTGGAGCTCCCGTTTCATCAGCCCTCAGGACTAGTTCCTGACCATCCCCCTTTGCTGAACTTTTTCAGTGTCTCAGTTACACAGAGAGTAGGCCAGCATGCTCTCCAGTACAAATTTCTCTAACTATCTACACCAAACTACATGCACAGTACACACTACACTTCCTATTCATAATTCAACTAAAATGGTGTCTCTTCACCAAGCCTCGGAGTCCCCAGGGAGGGGGACCATAAATGCCCCCACCTTCCGCCCCTCTCCCGGTGATGACTCGAGGTGCCTGGAACCACTGTCTGACTCTCTTCTTCTTCATTTCTGCAACATTCGCGGCCTTTCCTCTAACTTTCGCACTGTTGAACACCACCTCTCCTCCTCTAAACCTCACCTTCATTTTCTAACGGAGACTCAGCTGTCTGAGGCAACTGACAGCAAACCCTTTTCTGTATCCTCCTACTTTCTCTATACTCATTTCAAAGCCAAAGGTGGCTGTTGTGTATATATATGCAACGACATATCTTGCTCTCGTGTTCCTGAACTCGATTCTTTTGAATTCTCTACACTCTGGCTTCGGTTTCCTGTCATTCTCTGACTAAATATATCTGTGCTGTTTACTTATCCCCTAATTCTACTGACTATCAAAAATTCTTCGACTATCTTACTTCTACGAATGAACACATTCTATCCATTTTTCCTTTCTCTGAAATCTCCATTCTAGGAGATTTCAATGTTCACCACCACCTTTGGCTCTCCTCTCCTTTCACAGATCCACCTGATGAACAAGCCTACATCTTTTCTATCCTTAATGACCTAGAGCAGCTTGTACAGCACCCTACCCGTATCCTTGACCACCTTGGAGAGAGCTCCAACATACTTGACCTCTTCCTCACAACTAATCCTTCTGCTTACTCTGTTAATCTTTTCTCTCCGTTGGGCTCCTCCGATCACAACCTTATTACCTTAACCAGTCCTATCACTCCGGTACGGCCTGTGGACCCTCCAGGGAAACGTCGTCTGTGGCATTTTGGAGCCGCTGACTGGGAGGCCCTCAGGCAGTACTTTTTGATTTTCCCTGGAATGATTATTGCTTCCATGGCTGGGAGCCATCTGAGTGTGCCTTGCGCATTACAGAGGTTATTCTCTCGGGCTTGGAAGCATACATTCCTTTCTCATGTCCTCTGACTAATGCAAGAAAGCCTTGGTTTAATCACGCTTGTTCTAATGCTGTCCGCAACAAGGAGAGGGCCTACAAAAGGTACCGGAGCCAACCCTCCCCTAAATCACATCATCTTTACGTTTCTGCCCGGAATCGTGATAAGTCTGTTCTTCGCTCTACTAAAAATGATTTCATCCATACTAAATGCTCTCAACTCTCCAACTCGAATTCTTTCCACTCCTTCTGGCACCTTGCCAAAAATCTTTCTAACAAATTTACCTCATCATCCTTCCCTCCTCTTTTCTACTCTGATGGTTCTCTAGCTATTTCTTCTACTGATAAAGCAGATCTCTTCGCACAGACTTTCTCCTCCAATTCCACCTTAAACGATTCCGGTGCTGTTCCTCCATCACTTCCCCCCTCTGACTTCCTCATGGCTGACATGAAAATTTCTTCAGTTGATGTATTTTCTGCCATCACTGGCCTCAGTATTAACAAGGCATATGGGCCTGATGGGGTCCCTCCTGTTGTTCTCAAGAACTGTGCTTCTGTGCTTACACCCTGCCTAGGCAAACTCTTTTGCCTTTGTCTGTCAACTTGTACCTTTCCTTCTTGCTGGAAGTCTGCTTTCATTCAGCCAGTCCCAAAGAAGGGTGACCACTCCCAACCCTTCAACTATCGTCCAATTGCTTTAACGTCCTGTATTTCAAAAGTTTTTGAGTCAATTCTCAATAGAAAAATTTTAAGGCATCTTTCCTATCACAACCTTCTTTCCGATCGTCAGTACGGGTTCCGTCAGGGACGCTCCACTGGCGATCTTCTCACGTACCTTTCAGACTCCTGGTCATCCTCCTTTCGGGACTTTGGCGAAAGCTTTGCCATTGCACTTGACATCTCAAAGGCTTTCGATCGAGTCTGGCATAAATCTTTAATTTCCAAACTGCCCTCCTACGGTTTCTATCCTTCTATCTGTGCCTTCATCGCTAGCTTCCTTTCTGGTCGGTCTATAGCCGCTGTTGTAGACGGCCATCGTTCTTCTCCTAGATCTATCAACAGTGGTGTTCCTCAGGGCTCTGTCCTATCACCAACTCTCTTCCTTTTATTCATCAATGCTCTAAGCTGTACATCTAACCCTATCCACTCATATGCTGATGACACCATCCTTCACCTTTCCATTTGGTTCCCGCAACGCCCATCTCAACAGTTACTTCAACAAACAAGGGATGAGGTTATGGCACACCTAATGTCTGACTTGGCTCATATCTCTGACTGGGGTAAAAATAATATGGTTGTTTTTAATGCATCTAAGACTCAGTTCTTACACCTATCAACCCAACAAAATCTTCCACAGGTATACCCACTAATGTTTAATAATATTCAGCTTAATCCTGCATCATCCTTGAACAAGCTTGGGGTTTCATTTACTCGGGACTTATCTTGGAAAGATCATATTACATCTCTTGTAAAATCTGCTTCCAAGAGATTGGGTGTGCTAAGCCGACTCCGCTCTTTCTTTACTCCTGCACAATTGTTGACTCTATACAGGGGTTTTATCCGCCCCAGTGTGGAGTACAACTCTCATGTGTGGGGAGGCTCCCCACATACAGCTCTTCTCAATAGGGTGGAGTCAAAGGCTTTTCGTTTTATTAACTCTCCTCCTCTTACTGACTCCCTTCAACCTCTGTCTCTTCACCGCACTGTTACATCTTTATCTCTTTTCTATCGCTACTTTAATGGTCACTGCTCCTCTGAACTGTCTGCTTGCATTCCTCCACCTCTACGACGGGCGCGTAGCACCCGTCTGGCAGCAAACTCTCATCCCTTTTCTGTCCAACTCTCTAATGCAAGAGTTAACCGTTACTCCCAGTCTTTCATTTATGCAACAGGTCAGCTCTGGAACTGTCTCCCTCTGTCTGTATTTCCTGCTGCCTATGATCTCCAGTCTTTCAAACGCAGTGTGTCCAGGCATCTCATAATGATCGGATCTTGATTTTGACTCTCTATTGTATTTTGTTTTTCTCTTGGAGGGAACTGTTACTGCGGGCTCATGGCCTTTGGTTCCTTCTTCCTCGCATAAAAAAAGAAAAAAATCGGTTGATTGTTCTCTGAAACCGCCTGAGGAAAAAATTTAGGCTTTGAGGGATATTTCGGTTGTCACATAAAATTCCATGAATGATTAAAGTTACAGCCACCAAATCTGGTGAACTTATAGATTGTTATGCCCTAAGGTGACATGCAGATGATCAGTGACCTTGACCTCAAGGTCATTCTACAGCTTGGCTTCTAGTGGTCAATGACTGTTGAAAGCTGTTGTTATCAAAACTGTCCTTGAATAATTTTGTGGTGTTGTAGTTGTTAAGTACTATTACTGATACTATTATTGTTATCATTATCATTATTATTATTATTATTATTATTCATCCGGACCTCCTTTCCCGCCCAAGGGCAGAATGAAGAGTATTAATGTCCAGAGAGCAAAAATTTGCTAAAATCAAATAGGCCACACTTCCATTCACTCATCATTCAAGCCCCCGGAATCCTTGCTCTACCGGATATGCTAAAAACATTCACCACATTCTGTAGCTTCACACAAACCTATCCGACTGAGTCAATCCGGACGCTGCCATGCTCACAAGGGGTGCCAAAATCCCTGATCATGCACTTCTCCTCACAACATTCATCCAGCCAGCTCGATCTCTTGTCAGTTCCTTAGCCTCACCGCTTCCAAACCTCTCTTCCTCACATACTCATCCGCCATATCTTTCCACCTTCTCCTTGGCCTGCCTCGCCTCCTCCCTCCTTCAGATTCGCTCAGGTATACCTTGTTCACCACTCTTCTGTTATCCATTCTTTCCACATGACCATACCATTTCAGGACACTTTCTTCGATTCTGGTGTCCACCAACTTCCTCACTCCACACCTTTCACGAATCACATTATTTCGTATCCTATCCACCCTCTGTACTCCAGATACATTCCTCAGCAGTCCCATCTCCTCTGCTCTTACTCTTGACTTTTCATTTTCATGCCACACCATAGTCTCGCACCTATATGTTAAGGTTGGCATTAACACTCCCTCATGTAAGCTTCGTGCAGCTGCAACACTCGAGCCTCTGCTTCTAATGAAGGCCTTCATTGCGCCAGCTACTTTTCTTCCTTGTTTCACTTTACTTTCAACTTCTTTTGCACATTTTCCTCTCTTTTCTACCACTGTACCCAAGTATTTGAACTCTCTCACCAGTTCCATTCTCTCTCCATTCACGGTGACATCACACTGGGAGTCACCATCTCTCTCAGTAACCATCACTTTACTCTTCTCTACATTTACTCTCAAGGCACGACGCTCACAGACATCAGCAAAACTCTGCACTAGCCTACCAAGTTCTTGTCCGGTACTTGCAAGCAGTACTGCATCATCAGCATACAACAAATTTGAGATATTCCATCTATCACCATTCATTACCAACGCTATACCTCTCTCCATTACTCGTGTTTTTACTTCTCTCATCACCCCATCCATATATATATTTAACAACCATGGGGACATCACACAACCTTGTCGCACGCCCACACCGATCGTGAACCACTCACTTAGATGCCCATTAACCCTTACACATGCTTCGCTACCATCATAAAAACTCTTGACAGCACCTAGCAGCTTACCATCTACACCATACATGCGCAAAACTTTCCACAATCCCTCTCTGTCTACTTTGTCATATGTTTTTTCCAGATCCACGAATGCCATAAACACCATATGGTCCTTCTCACAAGCCTTCTCTGCTATATGTCTCACTGTAAATACTTGATCAACACATCCTCTGCCACTCCTAAAGCCACCCTGTTCATCACTAACTAGGACTTCTGATATCTCTCTTACTTTATAATAATTCTTCCATATACCTTCCCTACCACACTCAATAAACTTATGCCACGATAATTCTTTCACTCACTTCGCTCACCTTTATTTTTGTACAGGGGTACAATCACAGCCCCTTTCCACTCCGCGGGCACAGTTTCACTCATCCATGCCTTCTTACATATCTCCAACAAGCACTTCATTCCACTCTCTTCACTACACTTAAGCATCTCTGCATACACCTCATCAACCCCAGCTGATTTCCCATTTTTCAGCCGTTTCACAGCACTTTTCACCTGTGCGAGTGTCACGTCTCCTGGCACTGCATTCCTTCTCTGCACATCCTAAAAACCAATCATGTTAACAGCTGCTCTGCTCTCTCTATTCCCATTCATCAGGCTTTCAAAATATTCTTTCCACCTGGTCTTTACTTCATCTCCATGGGTTAGTAACGTACCACTTGCATCTTTCACACCGTCCCAATTCTTTCCACTTTGACTTCTACATTTCCGCACCTCTTTCCAGAATAACTTCCTATTTTCAGAATAGTTCGCATTCATTTTTCTTCCCAGATCATCATTTACCTCCTTCATTTTCCTCTTCACTAGTCTCTTTATGTGCTTCTTGCTCTCAATATACTCAGTTCTTATTTCACCTAAACCCCTATCCTGTAACCACTTTAGCCACTTCTTCCTCTTTTCCTCCATTGCTCTCTTAACCTTCTTATCCCACCATGCCGTACCCTTCTTTTTTGTTCATACTCTTGCCACACCACACACCACTTTAGCATTCCTAACTAAACAATCCCTATATGCATTCCGCAGGCTATCCAGATCCAATTCATTCCAGTTCACTGATTCTAGCTCGTCCTTTACTTTGGTCATGTAATCATCTGCCATTTCTTTGATCCTCAGCTTCTCAACTTTCAGTCTTTCTCCCTGACTGCTCCTCTCTCTCTTAATCCGCCTCACTCCTCTCAGCTTGATCTTGCATACCACGATCATATGATCCGACAGACCTCCACATCGTCCCCTCACAGCCCTCGTATCAGCAACCATTCCCATCATCGACCTCTCTACGAGCACATAATCAATCAGGCTTCTTTCAACACGATCCCCGTTTCCTCTATACCATGTATATTTATGTGCATCTTTGTGTTTGAAATACGAAATACAAATGCATAACCTCCTCTCCTGACACATATCCATTAGTCGATTCCCATTATCATATTCTCCTGGTACTCCATAACAACCCATTATATCATCCTCAGGACCAGTGCCTACACTTCCGTTCATATCACCCATCACGATCACTTTATAGCTCCTGGGCATTTCTCCCACTACTTTACCCAGAGAGATGGAGCTGAGAGTATATGAGGGAGGTGGGGAGTGAGCTGGGGGAGGGCAGTCAAATGGAAGATGACAGAGCGACCTGGAGACGTTTTGTCTGCAGCCACCCTTTCCGGGATTAGGGCATCGGGCTATAGATAGATAGATAATTATTGTTCTTCTTCTTCTTCTTCTACTTCTTCTTCTTCTTCTTCTTATTGTTATAATTATTATTATTGTCGTGGTTGTTGCTGTTGTTGTTGTTGTTGTTGTTATTATTAGTAGTAGTATTGTTCAATACACCCGTCTGTCTGTCTGCCTCTCTCTGTCTCTGTCTGTCTGTCTGTCTGTTTGTCTGTCTCTGTCTGTCTGTCTGTCTGTCTGTCTCTCTCTCTCTCTCTCTCTCTCTCTCTCTTTCTCCTTCTCTAACGCCACTAGACACTACCCACAGAAAACGAAATATTCCTTGTCTCTTCAACTGTCTCTCTGGTTGCTATGACACACTATCAGCTTGGTGCTATCGTCTGGCTTTAGTTGGAGGAAATGCGGTAGGGTAAACAGTATATAATAATATTCAGACTCAGGCTCCAATGGCTCACTCAGAGTAGTGTAAAATAATAATGTTACTACTACTACTACTACTACTACTACTAATAATAATAATAATAATAATATTTGCTACTTCTCACCCTGTCCTAGGGTGGGAAAGGAGGTCCAGATAATGATGATGATGATGATGGTTATAATAATAATAATAATAATAATCGCTCTATCTATCAACTGCCGGACCCCTTAATCCCGTAAGGGGTGGCCACAAATAAATCACCATGTCGCACTGCCCCCAGCCATTTCACTGCCCTTCCCCCAGCTCACACTTCCTCTCTCATATACCTCCCCAATCCATCCCTCCATCCCATCCTCGGCCTCCCGCTCCATCTCCCCCCCTCCCTTTCACTTCAGTCATATAAACTCTCCTCGTTAGTCTCTCGCACTCCTTCATCTCCACATGTCCAAACCACATCAATGTATTTCTCCTAACGCTTTCTCTCACTTCCACACCAACGTTTCTTCACTTCCTCATTTATCAGTCTGGATCTCCATGAAACTCCACATGCTCCTTTCAAATAACCCATTACCCGTCGCTGCCCCGGAGGGGCTCGGGGACGGGACTTGTATTCATTCGCTTTGTCTATTTGTTTGTATGTCTGTCTGTTAACTTTACGCGAAAACTACTGGCGTGATATTGACTAAAATGACAGATATGATGGGGAATCACCACCTGAAACCCTAAATAAATTTTGGGCCAAATTGGGCCAAGGCCAAGGCTGTAGGCTCAAAAACTGTAAAAGAAATATGGTTAAAGAATTATTATTGTTTTTTTTGCCATAACTCCTTTTAAATTCGTCATATCGACATGAAACCAAAACCCAAAGATGCAGCTTTCAAATCTGCATCCTATAACGACTCATTACATCAGGGGAGTCACACCCCAGTTAGCGATAGTGGGGTCAATGCGAGGTGGGTCGGGCCTGAAATTTCAAATGGACATAAAATCGTCAATTTTCAACCGATATACTCCAAATTTCGTATGTGACATCTTTGACTAGATATCCTGTTGTCTTTATATGTCAGCACTAAAATGACTGACGGGGACGGATTTGCTGTGCCTTTGCACCGCTTATTGTTTCCACTGCTGTCACTCTTCATTTGTGTCCTTCCAACAAGGTCTAAGCTTCACTTCCATACGTTAGAGTTAGTTTCACAGTACTATCATGCAGCGATTTTTTTACTTCCATGCTCACTTCCCTATTTCTTATCGCTTCTTTCAAAGAACCAGCCACCTTTTTTCTTTGTTGTACCCTTTGAAGTGCATCATATGTGATATATATGACTTGATATCTTATTGTGTTTATAGGTCAGCATAAAAATGACTGCCGCCGACGGGTTTGCTGTGTCTTCGTACAGCTTCTTGTTTCCACTGCTGTCACTCTTGACCTGTGTCCTTCCAACAAGGTCTAAGCTTCACTTCCATACGTTAGAGTTGGTATCACAATACTATCATGCAGAAACTTTTTTACTTCCATGCTCACTTCCCTATTTTATATCACTGCTTTCAAAGCATCAACCACCTTTCTTCCTTGTTGTACCCTTTCAAGTGCATCATCCTCCAAACTTACATCATAAGTCATCACACTGTCCACGTACTTAAATGCATTTACATTCTCCACTTCCTCACCATCCAGCCACATTGTACATTCAGTGACTTCATTTCTCTCGAAGACAATAACTTTACTCTCCTATATTTGTCTTTAGTTTCCGTTTCTTGCACACTCTCCCAAACTTATTCACCATGCCTTGCAGTTCCCCTTCATATTCGCTTAACAATTCAGTGTCATCTGCACACAACAATTCATGTACTTTCCAAACGCTGCCTTCTCTCATTAGGGCCGCTCTAACATCCACTTCTTTACCATGTATCCTTTTTATAACTCCATCCATATACAAACTGAACAACAGTGAAGAAATGACACATCCCTGTTTCAGTCCAGCATTCAGATAGAATAATTTACTCAGTTCACTATCCACACGTACTGCTGCCTTAGCACCCTCACATATACTCTTCATGGCATTCAACATCTTCCCATTTACTCAATATATTCTTTGTATTTTCCCCATTGCTCGTCTACTGTATATACGCTTTCATATTCTTTCTTCAGTTCCATGAAGGCTGCATACGACTTCATTCCCTTCTCTATTTATTTTTCCGCTAAATTCCAAAGAATGAATATCTAATCTCCTCAACCTCTTCCCATCGTAAAATCTCCCTGTTCTTTGTTATTCCCCTAACTCTGTCAATAAGTATCCTAGCATATACTTTTCCTCTTACTCTAAGAAGGCAAATGCCCCTATGATTACCACACACTTCTTTTACCCCCTTTCTTTTGCACGGAGGAATAATTATACCTGACTTCCAATCCTCTGGGACTCCACCTTTCTTCCAGGAATAATCTGCATATCTTCCACATCCATTCTACTACTAACTGTTCCCCATGCTTTGTCAGTTCACCACACACCCCATCAGTTCCTGGGACTTTCCTCATTTTGACGTTCCTCATTGCATCCACTTCTTCCATCTTACTGATCTCTTCCTCCCTTCTCACATCTATCCTTCTCCCAGTCATTTCCCAGCCACTGATACTCGAATTACTTTCATTCTCAATGTCAAACAGTTCCTTAAAGTGTTCTCAGCATCTCCTCACTTTATCTCCCTTCCCCACTATCAGTATACGATTTTTTAAATCTTTCATTCCCTTACTAACGTCTTTATTCCCCTGTCTAACTCTCCTTACCTCCTTCCAGAACATTTTCTTACATTCATTCCACTTCACACTCATATTCCTTCCAAATTCCTCATTCACTCACTTCTTACTCACTCTTACTAATATTTCCACCTCTCTTTCCCTTCTACATATAACTCTCTATTCCATCTCTCAGCTTCCTCCATACTCTACTGCCCATCCCCTCGCTAGATGCTTTCTTCTTTTCTGGCACAGCTAACCTCACCTCTTCATTCCACCGTGCTGTTCCTTGCACCCACTTTCGTCTTCTCTTTACCCCACACACCACCTCACATGCAGCAAAGATTTTTTCCGCAAATATCTTGCACACATCTTTCACCTTCCCCATCTGCTCCAGATCATAATTATCTAATCCCCCCCTCCTTCTCTTATATAATCCGCCTTTCTTCCATGCTCTTGCAGCCTCTCTACCCGTCTTGTATGGACTTCTTCCTCGTGTTCTTCCTTCCATCTATTCTTCCACTGAACTTGAACCTTGACTTTCACCACCACCAAGTAATGGGCAGAAAGTCCACTCCCCCAACTTCTGTATGCTCTTGCATCCCTTACATACCTTCTCATTCTGCCACTCACACACACATAATCAATCATTGCCTTCCGATCATTCAATTCACCATCCACCCTTGTCATCACTCGCCACGTACAGTATACCTGTGGATTATTTTGTGCCTGAATGTTTACTGGAGTACTGCCATTCTGATCCATTTCTGCAGGCACACCCTACTCGCTAATTCTTCCATCCACCTTCACATTCTCTACTTTTCCATTCATATCTCCAATAAAAAACACTCTCATTCCTCTCAAACTTTTCCATTCATGCTTCCACATTTTCCCAGAACTCAGTTTTCACTCTGCTTGCACGATCGTGCATTGACACACACACACACACACACACACACACACACACACACACACACACACACACACACACACACACACACACACACACACACACACACACACACACACACACACACACACACACACCCACACACACACACACACACACACACACACACACACACACACACACACACACACACACACACACACACACACACACACACACACACACACACACACACACACACACACACACACACACACACACACACACACACACACACACACACACACACACACACACACACACACACACACACACACACACACACACACACACACACACACACACACACACACACACACACACACACACACACACACACACACACACACACACACACACACACACACACACACACACACACACACACACACACACACACACACACACACACACACACACACACACACACACACACACACACACACACACACACACACACACACACACACACACACACACACACACACACACACACACACACACACACACACACACACACACACACACACACACACACACACACACACACACACACACACACACACACACACACACACACACACACACACACACACACACACACACACACACACACACACACACACACACACACACACACACACACACACACACACACACACACACACACACACACACACACACACACACACACACACACACACACACGCACACACACACACACGCACACACACACACACACACACACACACACACACACACACACACACACACACACAATTGCCCACGTTTGTATTCCCACTTTCAACCTTACCCAGACAATCCTTGAATCAAATGATCCATACACTCTTGTCTTCCTTTTCCATCTTTTGCACACAGCCATAAATACACCCTCTTTTGCCCTTTCAATCTCATCTACTCCCACGCATATACCCCATCCATACTCCCAGTCTTTCATACTCTCACCCTTCCATTTAGTCTCCGTTAACCCGCATATGTCCTCTTATGCTCCCCCAAGCACCTGGACAGTCTGTTTCACCTTATCATTCGGACCCCTTTCATTCCATTGAGTAATTCGTACCATGTCCTTTGTCTGGTCGTTGGTCATCATCTGTTGGATTTTCCTGATCCGAGGCTTCTTGTTTGTATTTTTAGTTAGTTGTTTGCCAGAGAGGGAGATTAATCCTCCGCCAACCGACTTGCTGATACGTAAGGGATATGTGTTGGTCGGTATAAGGTTACCACTAGATGTATTAAATGATTTTCTGGTTTACAGGAAATCATTTGGCTTGTCACTCAGTGTAGAGTTACCTGAAACAGAGTACCACTACACTGAGTGAGTGGATGATAGGTGCCCCAACAGACCACTATGATTATAATAATAATAATAATCTATCTATCTATATACCTAGGCTGCTTCCCCCAAGGAAAGGGAGGTAGCCGAGACAGGACGACACACTCCCCATTTACTCATCCATTCAAACACATTCATTCGCATCTTAGCCCCAAAGGGGAGAACGGACAGATCCTCACCGCACCACATAATAATAATAATAATAATAATAATAATAATAATATTAATAATAATAATTATTATTATTATTATAATAATAATCTATCTATACACCTAGGCTGCTTCCCCTAAAGAAAGGGATGTTGCCGAGACAGAACGACACACTCCCACTTTACTCATCCACACGCACACATATAATTGTATTTCAGCTCCAAGGAGAGAAGTAGCCTGGAAAAGTTAGGCCAAAAAAGGGGTCAATCCAGAACAAATTGCAATAGTAATGAATGCAGAATTATTATACTCAGATGTATGGCTAGAATAACATATCGAAAGTTAAATCGATTCATAGTATGGGAACACTGTTTAATTTGCATGAATCCAAGATGGCCACCAGAAAAAATCGACACTTCATATATTTTCATATTTCATATCCTTACTTTTCGCAGTGTTTGGTTGGATGCCAAAACTATCTCAAGCTGTAGCTAGGGTCCCATTTAATTTGTTTACAAGTAACAATTCGAGTGTTTTACGGAAAATGTGTAAAATCCAAGATGGCCACCCCCTGTTTTTACTAATTTTTGCTTAAACGTCACACTTTTTCTTCCTGGACATTAATATGAAGGCATACGAGGTGTAGAAATAACCAGAATCTCTGGTTATTTTATTGTTTTGGTCAATAAACTTATTGTTAATCATATAATTCATTTACTAGGTGATTTACACAGTTTGAGTTGTTTGCCATTTGCCATGAGGATATGTATACAGGATACTTCAAATATGAGAGTACATACAGTATTTGCGTTGGCTATGACGGAGCGGAATGGAATAAAGGGTGACAATACCATAACATATTTTAATTTAACAAAATGTTGTAATACAAACTGAATAAAACAAGACAAGAATATAAACTCATACTTCTGACATAGATCCAATCATCACATGGAATGGTAATTTTCAATATGATGCTAATATCAGTGATCATCTGATAAATTTATAATTAATAACCATGTACTGAGATAATGAATGTGTTTTGGTTATATTGGACTAGCACTTTAATCTAAAATATGAAGTAAATATTGAACATATTTAAGACGTAATTCTCTAGCACATCTGACTATGCTGTACATAGGTACTTACGGTATATGGAAACAAGTATAGTATGTACATTCTCCGGCAGTATGTATATTCTGACGATTATTAAGTCTATTAATATAGTATTATTCTTGTCACAAAAATGATCAAACATCATCTACCAATAATATACTTTGGGGTAACAAATGAGTATAGTGCATGTTAAGAACATCTTTTACCATATAAGTAAATAAAACATGTACTACGTGAAAAACGAATGAAATGTTATGCAAATAATTTTGAAGATAATACTGACAGCTTGTCACATCATAAGAATATCTAAGATAACATTCATATACAGGCTGATTAATTCATCACATTATCTTCTGTGATATATTCTTACACAGACATCGGCAATGTCTATATCCAGTCACAGTTCACTCCATTCCTGCGGCACGTACACAGTCTTGTACTACAACCTGCTTGGCAGTTACAACCCACTACCTCGAGCTATGCAGTATGAGCTGCTAGTCTATCAGTGAGGACAAACAAAAATTTATTGCCTTGCTTGTACCAACCCCAGTTCTCTGGTGACATATCTGCTCTACTCATCCATTGCTGAACTTAAAGATGAAGAAGTAGACTGTGGTATTTTGCTGCAGCTGATGAAGGTGACAGCACTTTGGGTTGCATAGGAGATGTACTTCTGCCAACCTTCCGGTGGAATCGTTGGAATCGGAGGAAATTCAATGTGTCATTAGGCTGGCCTTTGTAGATTTGAACTAGTGCCTTTCCCCAGCACCAACCTGCTCCAGGAATAGCTTGGTCAAGCAATAGCTTATATGTTCTGATCAATTTCAAACCTATTTTCTTTCCAATGCCATAGAGAAAAGAGATAGTGTCACACTTGTTACGAATTCTACTGTCTAGAGGACGAACATTCTAATTGTAACATGGCCAAACAAGTAACCCGTAAAAAGTGAACGAATCATATTAGGAATATAAAACTGAGCAAAAAGTTTGATATATATTAGACATTATACAATCATTAAATAGTCTCACCAAGGTTAACACTGCCAAACAAGCTTGCAGTAGTAATGGGAGAAACTTCGCTTTTCTCTAATTCGTCAAAACCTAACTGGTTAAGCAGAACAGTAATACCCTAATACATAAACATTAAAAGGTAAGGTTAAGCAATAAACTTAGCTGTAAGGTGACCACATGAAATAAAGTAAACCTCTGGACCACTTGTACACAATCGAGGAAACAGAAGGCAGGAGCTGTTCGTCTCAGGGGTTGCTAACACCACACAGATCAGTCAAGGAGTGAGCCACAGACGAACAGCTCCCTCCCTCGACTCCATCAGTTACCCAAGGTTACCAATTGGTCTTTTAAGATGTTGCAAACTACTGTATTATATAAAATTTCAACCTTACTACAAAATATATTAAAGTTAATATAATTATAAACACAATACTGGAGAATTACTAAATTCATAAACGAGTTCATAATGAATACTTATTACAGAACAATTAAAACACAAAACAATTGAACCCTGCCAAGCGCAGAGCTCACACAAAAATTAGTAAGCATGTCCATGACACCTTCCCCCTAAGATAATATTTACTGGTAAATTTTATCATAGTCCAGATGAACCTAGTACCTATGAATATAGCTTTACAGTTCAGTGTATTAAACACGAGAAAGAGTATCAGCCAGGATATTCTCTTGCCCCTTGATATGCCTTATTTCTAAATTGTATGGCTGAATCAACAATGACCACCTCATTAGTCTCTGATTTCTGTTTTTCATTCTGTTTAGAAACTTCAGTGGATTATGATCGCTGTAAACAATCACTGGATACCTTGCATTACTTACATAAACATGAAATTTCTCTAAAGCTAGTATCAATGCCAAGAGCTCCTTTTCAATGGTAGCATAGTTCCTTTGATACTTCTTAAACTTGGTTGACATATAACACACAGGATGCAAAACTTCATCTTCTCCAAACTGAAGTAAAACAGCACCCGCTCCTGAATCACTGGCATCCACATGTAGACTGAAGGGTTTCTCAAAGTCTGGAGATCTCAGCACTGGAGCAGTGGACAACAAGGCTCGGATGTTTTCAAATGATGTTTGACATTCAGCTGTCCACTTGAAAATCTTCTTTGGACTAGAGAGGTTAGTTAACGGAACAGCAACCTGAGAAAAATTTCGACAAAATCTTCTATAATATCCAGCCATCCCCAGGAAACGTAACAAGGACTTACGGTCCGAAGGTGGTGGAAAGTTCTGAATGGCGTCTATTTTAGCGTCGACTGGTTTAATATGACCTTTCCCAACCACGTGACCCAGGAATACTACTGTAGCACGTCCAAACTCACTCTTTGCAAGATTTAGGGTAAGATCTGCCTCAGTCAGTCTAGCAAACAGCGCCCTCAGTCGTTCATGGTGTTCTTCCCGAGTAGATGAAACCACCACCAAATCATCCAGATAAGCCTGCACTCTCTCCAGTCCTCTGATGACGTTGTTTACCAAACGATGGAAGGTGGCAGGTGCGTTCCTCAAGCCAAAACTTATGACCTTATACTGATACAAGCCATCTGCCGTGATGAAGGCAGAAATCCTCTTAGCCCTCTCTGTCAGTACAACTTGATAGTAGCCCTTCAATAAATCCAATTTAGTAACGAACTCTGCTTTTCCAGTTCCATCAATCACATCATCCAGACGAGGTAAAGGGAATGAATCTGGCAGAGTAACGGCATTCACACGACGGTAGTCGGTGCACAGTCTCATACTTCCATCTGGCTTTGGAACAAGGAAGCATGGTGAAGCCCACTCACTGTCGCTAGGTTCCGCCAGATCATGGGAGATCAAAAACGATACCTCCTCTTGAAGCTTCTTTCTCTGGGAAGGGTTGGCTCGGTAAGAGGCTTGCTTGATTGGCTTGGTGTGGTCCAGTAGGATGATGTCATGCATCACACCACGACATGGCCTAGGAACGTCACCGCATATCCCTCTGAATTCCCTCATCAGATTCACCAGATCTGCTGACTGCCGAAGTGAGAGGTGCTGCAATTTAGGACCAAAATTAGACAAAAGCTCACTATTACATAGCTTAAGGGGATCAGCTTCAAAGAATTCTGGATCTTCAACTTCCACTTCGTGCTGTACCATGATTTGTCCTCCTCCTCTACAGTAGTATGGCTTCAGTAAGTTTATATGTACCCGACGTTCCTTTCTTCCGCGATCAGGAGTCTCTATTACATAGTTCACAGAGTCAACCTTTTCTTTGACTCGGTATGGTCCAAAATACTTTGCCTGAAGAGCATTCTTAGCTAAAGGAAGAAAAGCTAGTACTAAATCACCGGGATTAAAGTTTCTTTCCACTGCTTTCCTGTCAAAAATCTCCTTCATGGTTTCCTGTGCACCCTTCAAATTTTCTCTGGCAAAATTTCTTATATGATTTAACCTGTCTCTGAACTTTTTCACATATTGTAAAAGAGGCATAGTGTTATCCTCTGATACCCAACTTTCTTTGACTAATTTGAGTGGTCCCCTAACCTCATGTCCATACACGAGCTCGAATGGGGCATAACCAAGAGATTCCTGCTTACTCTCTCTAATGGCAAACAGAAGCAGATGTATCCCTTCATCCCACTCTTTCCCTGCTTCCAGACAATACTTTCTCAGCATTTGCTTATAAGTCTGATGAAAACGCTCTAAAGCGCCTTGTGACTCAGGATGGTAAGCTGTAGCAAAGTACTGCTTAATAGACAACTCATGCATCACTTGTTGAAAGAGACCACTTGAAAAATTCGAGCCTTGATCTGACTGAATGGATCTAGGTATACCATACTGAGTAAAGAATTTGGTCAGTGCCTTAACAATTAATTTAGCAGAAATTTTCCTCAAAGGAATACATTCAGGATACCGAGTGGTAGCACACATAATCGTAAAAATGTACTGGTTTCCACTCTTAGTTTTTGGCAATGGACCTACGCAGTCAATTATAATATGACTAAATGGCTCTTTCACTACCTCAATGGGCTTGAGAGGTGCTGGTGGAATAACACTGGTAGGCCTCCCTACCAGTTGGCAAGTGTGGCATGTCTGGCAATACTTTGAGACGTCTCGTTTCATCTTTGGCCAAAAGAAATGTCACATCAACTTGCTACAAGTCTTACGAACTCCTAAGTGTCTGCCTAGACCATCATGAGCTAAACCTATTAAATCCTGACGGTAGACAGTTAGAACTACAATTTGGTACAAAACGAAAGTCTGACCATAAGCAGGTACATCTGTTGGTCTATATTTTCTCATAAGTATGTTAGAACGAGTGAAGTAACAGGTACTTGAAGGGGAGTCTGCCTTATCATATGACTGACGAAAACATTTTAGCAGGTCGTGATCTTCTTGTTGTGCTCTAATAAGCATTTCTTTCGTCATAGGTAAATTCTTTATCTCGTCACAGTCATTAATACTTGTTTGTTTAAACAAATTACTAAGGTCAAGTCCAAGATCATCTTCATTTTCTACAGCCTCATCCTCAGGAGAGGACTCACCTGTATAGTCATACTTCTAGTTAGGGCACAACTAGGAAAAAGATAAGGATTTTTATTTTCCAATTGTTCTGTTGGATTGTAACTACAGGGTACAAGGGTTACTACAGGATCAAGTACCAGACGATCACCAGCTATGTCATTGCCCAACAAAAATGTCACGCCATCAACTGGAAGGGGAGAATCCTGAACTCCTACAGTGATATATTGCTGCACAAGATCTGACTCTATATAAATTCGTGCTAAAGGAACAGTGAACTCCACCAACACCCCTCAGAACCACGTGCTCACCAGTATAAGAGTTTTCTATAAATGGAACAGCACTCTTAACTACCACACTGTGTGATGCACCGGTATCCCTTAATATCTGAACTGGGTAAGAAATTTCTAATGAGCTATCACTTGAAACTAATCCCTCAAACATGAATGGACCAAATGAGCCAGTCTTATCACTTGAGGAGGCTACAGCAGTGACACCATTTTCCTTCACTGTACTTAACACAAGGGAAGATTCTGATTTAGCTGCATTCTTTTTTGCCAGCTTTGGACAATTAGCAATGACATGTCCTGGTTGTTTGCAGTAATAACAAGCATGAACTGATCCTAATGCAGTTAGTTCTTCTCTTGATCCTGAACTCTTAGCATGCTTAGGCAAATTGACTAAGACCTTGCTAACAGACCGAGATTCTTTAAGCTTATCACCCTGATCACTTGACTCCTCACAACCCCCCAGCCTCCTGCCAACTTGTCCATAGCGGTTCTGAGGTTTAAGCTTAGTACGATGTGTTAAAGCATAATTATCTGCTAATGTTGCAGCTTTACTCAAAGTGGTCACCTCACGTTCATCCAAGTACAGCCTGATGTCAGCAGCCACTGAACGTTTAAATTCTTCTAACAGGAATAGTTCTTTTAAGTCATCATAATTTTTTACATTTCTAGACCTAATCCATCGCTGAAATAGCCTCTCTTTCTCTGCTGCAAACTCAACGTACGTTTCTGACTCTGCCTTTCTTAAGTTCCGAAACCTTTGTCTGTAAGCTTCCGGAACTAAATCGTAAGCTTTGAGCACTGCCTCCTTAACCTTGGTGTAATCTTTGCATGTTTCTTCTGAAAGGCTAATAAAAATGGTCTTTGCTTTTCCGACCAATACCGTCTGAACCAGAACTGACCAGTTCTCCATAGGCCACTTTAAACTATTTGCAATCTTTTCAAATTGCAAAAAACTCTTCAGGATCACGCTCATCAAATGACGGAATTAACTTGGCATGCTTACTGACATCAAACTGAACCTGAATATTACCTTCCCTTTTTAATTCTAACTCTAGTTGTAACTTCTTAAGGTCATGCTCCCTTTGTTCTCTCTCATGTTCCCTCTGTCGCTGTGAAGCTTCCCTCTGTTTAGCTGCCTCAACCAATTCCATCTTCCTCAAAGCAATCAGTTCTGAAACATGGCTGCCACCTTCACCCACAGGATTTGTATCACACAAAGTTAAAGCAGAACTAGGAAGTATATTCCTAGACACTAATGTTTGAATTACTATCCTTTTGAGTTCTTCTTTCCTTATTTTACTATCAAATGGTATTTCATAATAAGTAGCAAGCGAAACCCAATCACTTTTTTTCAAAACTACATCCTGTAATAATGGCAATGAAGGGTCAGCAACAAATTCAGCTAAATCAAATACTGCCATAATAACTTATAGAAATGCCAAAGTAAATCAAAATCAAAACAATGACAAGAAAGAGAAGACTCTTCAAACCACCATTACTCGGAATTAAAACGTCTGGCAAAACGAAGAAAAGCTTCACTCAAGGCTTCAGAATTATCCCGGTCGGGCCCCCATATGTTACGAATTCTACTGTCTAGAGGACGAACATTCTAATTGTAACATGGCCAAACAAGTAACCCGTAAAAAGTGAACGAATCATATTAGGAATATAAAACTGAGCAAAAAGTTTGATATATATTAGACATTATACAATCATTAAATAGTCTCACCAAGGTTAACACTGCCAAACAAGCTTGCAGTAGTAATGGGAGAAACTTCGCTTTTCTCTAATTCGTCAAAACCTAACTGGTTAAGCAGAACAGTAATACCCTAATACATAAACATTAAAAGGTAAGGTTAAGCAATAAACTTAGCTGTAAGGTGACCACATGAAATAAAGTAAACCTCTGGACCACTTGTACACAATCGAGGAAACAGAAGGCAGGAGCTGTTCGTCTCAGGGGTTGCTAACACCACACAGATCAGTCAAGGAGTGAGCCACAGACGAACAGCTCCCTCCCTCGACTCCATCAGTTACCCAAGGTTACCAATTGGTCTTTTAAGATGTTGCAAACTACTGTATTATATAAAATTTCAACCTTACTACAAAATATATTAAAGTTAATATAATTATAAACACAATACTGGAGAATTACTAAATTCATAAACGAGTTCATAATGAATACTTATTACAGAACAATTAAAACACAAAACAATTGAACCCTGCCAAGCGCAGAGCTCACACAAAAATTAGTAAGCATGTCCATGACACACTCAAGGAAGGCGTGAACAAACAGAATGTTATCGCATACCTCTGTACCAAGAACTGTTCTCATCACTGCCATATCCAGCTTCTTGGAGTTCTCTTGACACCTGAACGAGGTTCTGGTCTGAAATATACAGTATATTTGGTGTTGATGGTGTGAATGCCAGCACAAGAGAATGAGGATGTCTGTGTCATCAGCTACCACAACTGTGGGCTGAGCAGCAGCAATGGGATTCTGACCATGGGATTCTGAACAACTAGCAAATCACCGTCTACTTTAGCATGTTCAGTATGACAATCCAAGTGACTCAAGTGATCAGCCAGTAGATGGAAGAACCTCTGTTTGTTGAATGCATTGGAGAAGTCATATCTTTTCCCCTGGAACAACATGGCATAGGATTATGACAATTGTGCTAGCATCCATCATCCCTCTGCGTTGCTGAGTGACATCTTTAGTTGATGGCCCCTCAGGATATCCATCAAATATAATAATGGCTCTTCCATTATGTGATGTGACATACTTCTTTGTGTAAGCTTGGCATATATCGGCATATGTAGTACCCCGATTCCATCTTATTCTATGTAGCAACGCACCACCTTCCAGTATGTACTGGACACCACCTGATGGAGTTAGTAGGTTAGGTGGCATTAACTTCCACAGTGCATCAGCCAGCGAAGAGTTAACTGCGAGTCTTGCAGTTGTTCTCAAACAGTGCAGGTGGATAACTGTACAGCTCATATTCAAACACTACAGCAAGATTTTCGTTCTGTGTGCCTGCCATTACTAAGCTCAGGAATAGCAGCTGGGGATCAATGTTGAGGACATCTCCTTTGACAATCACTGCCTTATTGTTGCTAAGAGGGACCAATCATGTTCTGAAGAACTTTCATTCCAACTTTCGATACTTGATCAGCATTCCAGTAGCCAGCTGTACAGTTCCGTGTTGTCTGTGAATGGATTCCTTGAGGACAAGTGAGCTACTATTATGTGATTATCAGACAAATCCTTTGCCATTCTGGTTGTAGATGTGTCTTTGTGTTGTTTGCTGGTTTCATAGCTGGCTCCAGATAATTGTTGCATTGCTAATTATATCTCAGATGTCACACTGCTTGAGGGTAGCCATATGAGATGTTGGGTCTCACCCATACCTCCCCCACGAGTCAGTCCACCTGTAGTCTTCAGGGAGCTCATCAAGACCTGTTCAGTGATGAAATCCGATGAGAATCCTCCCCAGAACCTGTCTGATCTCCTGATCACGTGGTATCCTTGCAAGAAATGTTGACTCACTTCTGGGTGTTTCATCTCCAGTTGATTCATTTTCTGCAGATACAGATGGAGTGATTTGGTGTAGTGATAACGACCAGAGGCTGCAAGAAATGACAACATGCTCCTCATTACAGCAAGATGCATCTTCCAATTGCCTTTTCATTCAGCCCTTATGAACACTTGGAAAATACAGTAGCTATCATCTCTAGGTACTGAATCCAAAGATTGGAAGTACATGATTTCTTTAAATCATCTTCGGCCAGATCAAGCTCTTTACCGATCTGTACCATTGTAGGAGATTTTTCTATGTCTTCTACAGCGTTTTAGTTTCTTTTAGGATATCTGGAAGAGTTTGCTCTCCTTCAGGTGGACTTTTTTCAAATTCATCAACAACTGTGAATGTTTCATCATTTGGTGAATCCGCATCCTGTGATGTTTGCGGTAACTCATTTCCAAAGACCTTTGTTGTGACAAGTATGTAAAGGGCAGCACAAACAGAAAAATGTCTTCAGACAGCTCAGGCAATTGTCTTCCCACTGAGGATGCGTGACAGCATTACTAGCATAGACTAGTTCCAATACCTTGTGAAGTTCAGAACCTGACATTTTTTGGCCAATTGCTCTAAGATAGCTCACCTAGGTATGAAATCCTCCAATGTGCAACACAGTAGACCTGATGATGCTATCTTTTACGCTACTGTCTTATATCATAAGAACTTTGAACCATAATGGTTAATCAAATGTGAGGACTGGTGTGGCACCATGATGTGCAGCATGTTCGTTAAAGTACATTATGGTGGACTATATACAGGCTATGTCACCTGGCTCTGTCTTGCATGGACGAGAACAACATGGAGGACTTTTCTGGGTGACTACCTTCTTTGTTGATCATCTGCATCATACCAGACCAAGCTGGCCTCCGTGGCTTGAATCTGAGTGATATTTCCCAAAGTTGGTCTACGCTTGTTTGATTATCATACTCTAGTAACTTGCCCTACTGCAGTGGCCAAACACCTTCAACGTCTGAAACAAAGTAGTGGATGTTGATTTGACCAATAGCAGATGTATCTTCATTGCTAATTTCAACTCGGGGAACTGATATTGCACTGGCTATTGCAGGTGTCACAATGGCCATTATACCCACCTCGTGAAAGGTGTTGTGTCTATCAAAGGTTCACAGATTGTGGTCCGCGTTGTCTGCAATGTACTGTACAAAGTTGCCTCTTTTTGTGTCAGGAATCTTTATCCCTTCTTTGTCAGCAGCACTACATTCAAACTTGGTGACTTCCTTATAACTGCATGTAAAGCCATGTTTGTGGAGTGTACTTATACGGAATTTTGAGCAAAAGTTGTGTTGCAGTTGGATCCCAAGCTCAAACTCTAAAGGGACCAGTAAACCACGACACCGAGTGGCCTGCGCCATAGCCTGTCCAATGGAAGCCAGCTTCATTTTGTTGTCAGCACCAGTGAAAAGGTCACCAAGAAATGACTTCAGGGATTTTGGTAAAGAATCACAAGCTGCTTCCACCGAATTCATTTCTGCACATGGGGGATACATATCAGACTACTATTCAATCATTTTTATGTCATTCTTCATGAGTTTAGCAGCATTTGAAAGTATTCAGTCCTTTTCTTGTTGAGTGTTCATTGTCTTGGGCAGGGTCTGAAACTCCTGCTGGATATTTGTTTTGTTGCTCCACATTGTGACCAAATTTCTTATGTATTTGTTCTTTCATTTATGTTTGACTGTATAGTGTTATACTGGAGTCTGAAAAGAACTTGGCCATTTTGTCGAGGAGATCGTTTATAGCTGTTTGCTCATTATCTATGAGATCCAGGTCATTCATCACGTTCATAAAGGCTTCAGCCTCCATGACATCATGTGGTCTTCCCTGCTTCAAATGTGTCACAGATGTATCAACATCATGTTGAAGAAACTTATGAGAAACGCCCCTGCCAGTTGTGAAGTTAGTGCTGCAGGTTTTGTGGTATACAACATCGACAGCATGTAAATCGTTAACATATCTAATTCTGCCCTGAACCGTATTCCTCTGTTCATCATTTCTTTTCATGAATGACTCTTGAATACTCTGCTGGAAATCTTATGCCCAGATTGGTATGGGTTTGTATTCTGGATTCCTACCATGTCCAGAACCTCTCTGTCCACAAAAGAGACATTGGGTTCCGTAGTCAAATGTACCTACAGATGATCTCGAAGATGGCTTTTCACTGGTGGAAGAATTATCACCAAGTCTTTTTTCGGTTGGACTATTCTGTATATCGAGGGTTTGTGAAAACTTGGCGACACTTCTGGTGGACCCATTGTCCAGGAACAGCACATAATAATGTCAACATGTCTAACTTCACTCCCTTTGTTGATACCCGCACAACCCTTTGTTGTGACTTGAGAACGTGATCCGCCTGGTGATATGGGTTTCTGGCATATGACACAAGTTTCCTCGTGGTCCATCACGCTCATCCTGGAAATAGATAGTCACCGCCGTGAATACGAAGGCTTAACTAGTATATAATAATGATATATCAGCCCCACTTATATAACAATGCTGGAACAAAAAATAAGAATGCAAGTAGTCATGCATATGACATGATTGCAAACAAAACATAAAATATTTGCTCGGTAACTATATTCAGTGAGACTTCAATACAATTCGTATGTACTCATACACACTGAAAATAAGACCATGGTTATATGGGTTATTTTTCTACTTTTATTTTGTTTTTTTGTTTTTTTCAATAGGAATGATTGGAGAAAAATTATGAATGAACAAATGATGACGCAACCCCGAAGGTATATTCTCCCGCATTTGGCCTGATCAGCTGATTAGGTCAGGTGTAGGTAAGAGGATGGGTCCCTTATCATGTGGCACAGGTAAACCAGCTCTGCTGTCTGGCCCTGCTGCAGATATCGTTGATTGCACTGCACAGTTGGCTCTCGTGCGGTGTGGGGTAGTGAGGATCTGTCCCTTCTCCTCTCATGGCTAAGATGCGAATGAATGTGTGATGAGTAAATTGGAGTGTGTCGTCCTGTCTCGGCTACCTCCCATTCTTTGGAGGAAGCAGTCTAGGAATATAGACAGTTAGAGTTTTGCATATTAGGTAATATATAAAGGGAAATACATGAGCATGTCACATTCATAGAAATTAATGAGTTCTTCCAGTGACAATCATCACATGAGCATGTCACATTCATAGAAATTAATGAATTCTTCCAGTGACAATCATTATCGCTTTGACAATACCCTGGATTAAAGTATTGCTAGTTACACTACAGTTCGGTCATTTTTATTCACTAAATGTTTAATTTTGACTGTATTTTCAAATATCTACGTCACACTATGCCATAAAGGCTGTGCCTAATCTGTTCTCATTAGTTTCATATGCCATATCACCAACAAAAGTCAGTCAGCATCACCAAAACGAGTTAAAGTCGCATTATCGCTGCTCCTGTGGCAGACATTTTGAATTTATTAAAATTAGATCATGTTCCCTTATTTTGATTCCAGTAAACTTCTGACATGTTATTTCAACTATGTTTCAGAGTTCACTAGTGTTGGAATCACTATTTTTGCAATTTTATAATAAGCCTGGGCTAAAGGGATAGAAACTCACCACAGCATACCATACGAGGGAAAGCTGTGCAGTGAAATCTGCGACATCCACAGCAGGGCAAGAGAGCAGAAATGTTTTATCCCTGCCACGTCATAATGGACCGATCCCCTTACCCGCACCTGACCTGATCAGCTGATCAGACAAAATGCGGGAGAATATCCCATCGGGGCTGCAACGCCATTTATACATTCACAGTTTCTCTCCAGTCATCCCTATCATGTGCAGCCACTCTTCCTTGCTCTACAGACATCCCCTTCGCATCTAACGCTCTCTTCACATTGTCCATCCATCCTATTTGTGATCTTCCTCTCTGCCTTACCCCTCTTACATCCGATCCAGTTATCATTTTCACCAACGACTCTTCATCCATTCTCTTGATATGCCCGAACCACTGCAACAATCTACTCAACTCCATCAGTCATCTAGTACATAACTCCAGTTATCCTTTGCACTTCACCATATTTCACTCAATCCATATGCGTCACTCCACACATACTCCCCAGGCACCTCATCTCCATTACACTCAAACTCTTCCTCTCTGCTACACCCATATTCAATGGTTCAGCCCCATATAATGCAGTCAGCACCACAACACGCTCATACAGCCTTCTCTTTACATTTATTCTAAGCAAACGACATCTAAACACTTGTTTCAGTCCTCCCAGTACCTTCCCTACTTCATTCATTCTAAACTTCACTTCTACATCTATTCTTCCATCCACAGCAACATGTGACCCTAAGTACTCAAAACACTACCCCCTCAAGCAACTCACCATTCAAAACTACTTTCATCCTCCTCCCAGCTACCAATCTGGTACACCGCATCACTTATTCTCATATACTTTCAATTTCATCCTTTCACACACCTTTCCACACTCATCTACCAACTGTCTCAATTTCTCCTCTGAATCAGCCACCATTGCTGTATCATCTGCAAACAGCACCTGACTCAGATTCCACTCTCTACCATAAGCATTCACAAGCCTCAAGCCTCTACCTAACACTCTCGTTTTCACCTTCCTTACAACACCATCCATATAAACATTAAATAACCAAGGCTACGTCACACATCCCTGCCGCAGCCCCACTCTCACAGGAAACTAATCGCTCACAGTATTTTCCACCCTTACACACGCTATACTGTTTACATTCGACCTTTTCACTCCTTTTAAGAACCTGCTACCTAACATAATATCTCATAAGAGCCCAGAGAGCCTCCCTATCAATTCTACTATACGCTTTCTCTAAATCCATGAACTGCCAAAACACACCTTACCTTTCGCCAAATACTTTTCACTCACCTTTCTCACAGCAAACACCTGATCCATGCATCCCCTTCCTCTTCTAAAACCACACTGCTCATCACTAATCACTCCCCATGTACCCTTTCTCACTCACGTAATCAACACTCTATCATACGCCTTACCTACAACACTCAATTGACTTGTACCCCTAAAACTAGTACATTAGTACTTATCACCCTTACCTTTATACAACGGGACCACACACACTCTCGCCCAGTCAATCTGCACCATACCACTCACAAAGTACAAAGTCAGCATTCCTACTAACCACTCAACAATAATTGCTCCATCCCCTTTCAGACATTCCACAGCACACCCATCGATACCTGCAGCTTTCCCTTCTTTCATCTCCTTTACTGCCAATTGCACTTCCTCCATCATGATTGGAGAACCATTCAACTCTCCCAGCACATTTATTCCTTGCTCCCTACCATCTGCCACAATCTCAGCCTCCCTTTCTTCCTCTACATTCAACAACTTTCAAAATACTCTGTCCATCTCTTCCTTACTGCATCAATTTCATTTAACATCCTTCTATCCTCTGCTTTTACTCACTCTTCTTTCCCAGACTCTCCTTTTTCCAGTCTCTTCACCTCCTTCCAAAACATTAGTTTATTCTGTTGAAAATTCTGTTACCACCTTTCTCACCTCTCATTTGCTGCCACTTTAGGATCACACACAGCCGTTCTTGCCCTATTCCTCTCTTCCTTATACCTCTCAAATGACACTTGTTACATAGCCTATGATTTCATCATCCTTTGTATAATTCTAATGTACAGTATGCTGCATGTTTATTCACGATTCGCCACGTGGCTTCCATAGTGACCAGGCTTGCATGTTCTACCTCACTTCCCCCTTCTCCCCCTTATAGTAGAGTAAGTCGTTCTTTCTGTTGTTCAGAGCAGGATTGTCAACTCTTTGTCCCCTATGCCTTCATTTGAGCGTCCTTCTTACAAGTTGAATCAAGCTCTGCCAGCCCCTATATAATGAGCTCAGTCTCTGCATTAGTTGCCACTGCCACTTAGATCTACTCCTCATTCTGTTCACATCTCTGTCCTCCCCTGTACAGTATATTATTATTTTTGTGAGTGCTCAGGAAGTCTCCAGCCATCTAGCTGCTGTATAATTTGAGTATAAGTGTTACCATTTTTCTTGTACTGTATAGCCTAAGACATTAATTCGTAAGCCTGGTAAAGTTTTTATAGTTCATATTGGTTCCATGATGTCAGCCAGTATTAGTAATATTTTGTATCTGTAATAATATTATATCTTGTTTTAATTGAGCATTATCCGGTTTTCTCATTTTATCAGGGCTGACTTAGATAAATTTGCTCTTGCTAAATTCGTGTTAATAGAGGCTATTGCAGTTAACCATATATGTAACCTGTTTTGCCATTACATTATCCTTATGAGTCCTGAATGTTTAGTTGTTAGTTTGAGCATTAAACTTTAACTTGTAATTTTATTTAAGTCTTTTCTTTTGAACCTGGAACTTTGCGGGACAGTAGTGATTTTAGTATCACTTGAAGTGTTCATTATCTCTCTCTGTTCCGTAACATTAATTTGGCGACCTCTTATCAGGATATTCAGGATATTATCATAAGGATATTGCTTGATATATTGTGACTGTGATTTATTCATGATGTCTACTATTACTACTCTTGATGAAGCCAAAGATATTTTGTCAAATGTGCAAACAGTGTGTGATGTAGAAAACAGAACAAAGAATGAACTTAAGCTTGTTGCTCAACAATTGGGAATTGCTGTTCACTCTCATCATTCTAAAGATCAAATTGTTGGCATGATTAATAAAAGCTTGTTTAATGTAACTCCTCCAGATGAGGAAACGCAGATTGAAATAGCTAAGTTTCAACTAGCCCTGCAGGAGGCTCGTGCTAAGGAGGCTGAGTTTCAGGCACGTGCTAAGGAGGCTGAGTCTCAGGCTCATATTCAGGAGGCACAAATTGAACTTGCTAGGATTCAGGCAGACCATGAGTATCGCATGAAACAAGGTGGAACTGGATCATCTAGCTCTGATGATTTTGATGTGGCTAAAAATGTTAAACTTGTCCCTCCTTTTAATGAATCTGATTTAACAAAGTATTTTCAGTTGTTTGAGAGGGTAGCTACAGGTTTCAATTGGCCCAAAAAGTATTGGCCAGTACTCCTTCAGAGTGTTCTCACCGGTAAAGCTCAAGTAACTTATGCATCTTTACCTCAGGATCAATCTGATAATCATGATGTAGTTAAGAGCTTGATTCTTAAGGCCTATGAGCTTGTTCCTGAAGCCTATAGAGTAAAATTTAGGACAACTTATAAGCAAGATAAGCAATCCCATGTTGAGTATGCAAAAATCAAAGAAGATCTGTTAGAGCAGTGGTTAAATTCTAAGAATGTGGATTCTGATTTTGGTAAATTTAAGCAGATGATTTTGCTGGAGGACTTCAAAAGGTGTATTATTAAAGATGTCAGCCTATATCTGGATGAGAAAAGAATAGATAATTTGTCTGATGCTGCAGTTTTAGCTGATTAATATGTTCTCACTCACAAGAGATATTCTAAAGAAAAAAGGAAAGCTGAGAGTAAATACGTTGCCTCTACTCAGAGTACAGGTAATAGGAAAGAGAATAAAGATGATGTTTCTCAGGAAGTAAATACCAGCTCCACCTCTAGATTTCAGAAAAGTAAATGTACTTATTGTAGTAAGCTTGGTCATACTACGGAGAAATGTTTCAGGAGATAGCGTGATGTGAACAAAAAAGAGTCTTTAAATATTCAGTCAATTGGTCTAGCGTCCACCCTTGAGAGTTCCCAGAATTCTTTAACCGAGTTAACTGAACCTGCTTTGAGGGGTAAATTAAATTCTCATGATGAAGCTCCTCTTTTGAGCAGTAACGTGGGTGACACTCTCAAGAGTTCATGTGCTAATTTCCTGTCTGATGGATTTGTCAGTCCTCTGGACAGTAATGACAGAAAATCAGTTAAAATATATCGTGATACAGGTGCTTGCCAATCCCTTATGCTGACCAGTGTTCTAGGCTCTAATGTTAATTCCTCTGATGAAACTGTAATCTTACAAGGTGTAGGGAATAATTACTTCTCTGTCCCTCTGTGCAGAGTGAATTTAGAGTCAGGTTTTGTTAATGGTTCCGTTATGGTTGGGTTGGTTGAGACACTCCCAATGTCAGGTTTAACTTTCTTACTTGGAAATGATATTGGTGGAAGTCAAGTGTGTCCAGCTCCTCAGTTGTCTAGTGAACCAGTGACTGCGATCAGGATTGTGATGTCCCTGATGTGTTCTCTGCATGTGCTGTCACTAGGGCTAAGTCTAAAGTTACTGGTGACTTAGAGGATAATGATGATGATGATGTTATCCTAGCTTTTTTTTTTTTAAATTATTTTTTTATAAATGACAGAACGGAGGAAGGAAAAACAAATGGGTAAAAAAAAAAAATAATCCATACACCTGATTACTGGTGTCCTCTGTTCATAAAATATCTGTAACAGTTAGACCTGAACAGTTGTGGGTTGAAATTTGGAGGAAAACAACTCTGGGGAAGCGAGTTCCAGAGAGATGCAGTTCGGGGAATGAAAGAATTCTGATAGGCAGAAGTTCTGCAATATGACTGAGTGACATTCCAGTCATGAGCGCTACCAGCCCGTGTAGCACGAGGGAAGACATGGAGAGGTGGCACAATGGACCCAACTTCGTCTCAGCATTTGCCAAAAAAAATCTGTAAAATAATGCAAGGGAGGCAACATTCCTTCTTACTTGCAGGGGAGGTAGTTGATATGTAATGGCAGGGTTTTTAATGATTCTAACAGCTTTATTCTGAATTTTGTCTAGTTGTCTTAATGCAACCTCTCCACAACCATTCCACAAGGGTGAGCAATATTCAAGCTGACAGCGCACATGACTCTTATAAATTATAGCTAACTGCTCTTCGGCGAAGAAGTTACGGACTCTGTACAATAATCCAAGTTTCTTTGAGGCAGTTTTAGCAAGTGATCTGACATGAGTGGTCCAGTGAGGGCACTGTTAAGTGAGACACCAAGAATTTCAATACTTTTGGAGATGGGAATATTAGTAGCACTGAAGGTAATGTACGAATCTGGCAATATCTGTCTATTAGTAAACTGTATATATTTAGTTTTACTAGCATTAAAAGAGACAAGGTTGTTTTGTCCCCATTCACTGATTGTAGCTAGATCTTGATTTATGGAGATGGCTGTACTGAGTTGAGAGGTAGAGATATTAGACTTTGTAAATGGATGTCTGAGTGTGAATGAACTATGTAGTGTTGAGTCATCTGCATATGAGTGAACGGGATTGTGAGTGACAGATAAGAGATCATTAACATGAACCAGAAATAGGGTTGGCGCCAGAACTGATCCCTGCGGCACGCCGGCATTAATTGAGTGGAAATTCGAATATACATTATCTACTTTTACTCTTATTTTCCTGTCACTAAGATAAGAAGAAATCAAAGGAACAAAAGACGTTAGTCCATAGCAAGGGAGTTTGGACAGCAGGGAACGGTGCCATACTCTGTCGAAAGCTTTAGAGAAATCAAGAGCTACTGCATGAGTTTCTCCAAAAAGATCAATTGATTGATGGATGGTATGAGTTAAGAGATTGGGTATGTCAATGGTGGATCTTTCGTGGCGAAAACCGTATTGTCTATCACTAATTAAGTTTTTGGATTCAAGATGTTTAACAATATGCTTATTAATTAAAGCTGACACTTTTCTTGCTAATTTGGACCACTCACCAGATGAGGCAGTACCCCGTAGTGTTGATAATTTGTCTCTTCAAGAGTTGGTTGAGTTGCAGGTTGCTGACCCTGAGTTGAAAGGTCTAGCTAACTCTTCTTGCAGTGAGGAAGAGTCAGCTGGTGCTTCTACTTGTTATTATATAAAGTCAGGAGTACTTATGAGGAAGTGGGGACCCCCAACAGCATCAGCTGACTGTGAATGGGAGGTTGTACATCAAGTTGTCATCCCTTGTGTTTGTAGGCAGGATATCATTAGAGTGGCTCATGATTCCAGTCTGGCAGGACACCTTGGAGTGAGGAAGACTGTGGCACGCATTATGAAACACTTCTACTGGCCAGGTATCTTCAGAAATGCTTCCTGGTATTGTAAGTCTTCTCACACCTGCCAAGTTGTGGGGAAGTGTAATCAGACCGAAAAGGTTGCACCTCTAGTTCCCATTCCTCCTTTTGAGGTGCCATTCACCTGTGTGTTGGTGGATATTGTGAGCCCTCTTCCTAAGACTTCTTCAGGATTTTCTTATGTGTTGACCCTGATTGATATGGCTACTCGTTATCCTGAAGCAATTCCACTTAGAAATATCTCAGCAAAGAACGTGGTTAAGGAAATGCTAGGGTTCTTCACAAAGTTTGGTCTGCCCAAGGAGGTACAGTCAGACCGGGGAAGTAATTTCATGTCAAATGTTTTCAAGCAGTCTCTGAAAAAGTTGGGCATCACCCAGATCACGTCTTCAGCTTACCATCCCCAGACCCAAGGAGCATTGGAGAGATATCATCAAACACTCAAATCGATGCTCAGGAAATACTGTTTGGACATCAGAAAGATTGGGATAAAGGTCTTCCATTCGTTGTATTTACCACAAGAGAATCTCCAAGTCAATCGCTGGGCTTCTCACCCTTTGAATTACTGTTTGGCCATGAAGTAAGAGGACCCCTTAAGCTATTCAAGGAATGCTGGCTGTTGGAGGAAGATGACATCAACCTGCTGGAGTATGTGATGAAGTTCAAAGAACGGCTGTCCACTGCTTTACAGCTGGCGAGAGAGAATTTAGGAGCTGCTCAGGAGAAGATGAAGACTTGGTATGATAAGAAGTCCAGGTTACGCCACTTTCAGCCAGGAGATCAGGTTTTGATTCTGCTACCAGTGCATGGGCAACCTCTTCAAGCCATGTTTAGTGGTCTTTATTTTGTGGAGAAGAAACTCAGTGATGTCAACTATGTCATCGCCACACCAGATCGTAGAAAGAACAAGCAACTTTGTCACATCAACATGCTAAAGTTATATCACAGGCGGGACAAAAATAACCCAGTCTGCACCGTAGCTGTTCCACCCGAGTCTGCAAGTGAAGCTCTCCCATGCAGTATGTGCCTGGGTGATAGTTTGGGGAAGAATCCTGATATCATGAATGATCTTCAGACTAAGCTTTCTCATCTAGCACCCGAGGAAAGGCAGGAGTTTTCGGCATTACAGCAGGAGTACCCACAAGTGTTCCGTGACACTCCAGGAAGAACCACTGTGTTGATGCATGATGTCGATGTTGGAGACGCAAAGCCAATTAAACTGCCTCCTTACCACGTGAAGCCAGTGAGAGTTCCTCTCATCCAGAAGGAGCTTGGCTACCTGTTGGACCACAAGATGATTGAGCCCTGTCAGAGCGAGTGGAGTTCTCCTGTCACACTAGTCCCTAAGCCAGGCGGGTCACAGCGGCTTTGCATCGACTACAGACGTGTTAATCAGATAACCAAAACAGACACTTACCCTCTCCCTCGCGTGGAAGATTGCATAGACAAGATCAGAAAGGCTAGGTACATAAGTAAGTTTGATTTGTTAACCCGCAGCGTCCCGTCGACGTTCTTTAACGTCCACACGTTTTGTCACTGCCAATCCCGTCGACGTACATAAATGCAAAAAAATTGCAAGGTCCCTAATTTGCACAATTTTCAATTTTCGCGAGTCATTTTTGGTACGTATACACGTGACATCTTCCTCAACAAGATGGCAGGCAGGGACAATGCCTTACCCAGCATGACCTCCTCCCCCCCCCTGCATGCCATTGCCTCAGCAATTCACCTGTTATCAGTGACCTGGCCAGTATAGCCATGTCATGCCACGGTACGATATTCAGGGCCAGAGTGATTCCCCAATCAATGACAATATAGAGGACAAACTTTACATAGCATTAGAGGAAGAAACAGTTAGAAATGATGATCAGGTAATGTGGCAAAAAAATGTCAGGTATTAGTGAGTGAAACAATGCTTATAATGCCTATATTACTGCTTGAAAACCAATATACTCTCGTACTACATATAAATTCGTACCAAGTAAATAAATAAATACCGTTTATGAGTGGTGTGAAATAGTTATCCTCCCACAGAACTCGTTTTCTTTGATGCCAGCCTGATAGAAAACCCAGTAAAGTAAGGAGGTACTCCTACCTGTAATGAGTATTTTAAACCTCAGGTGAGCGATTTCTCTATGAATTTTCGATGTTTCTCACCAAAAGCGAAGGTTTGAGCCAAAAAAATTTTTTTCCTAAAATGGTCGGGATTGGGGGGAGTCAGTGGTGGAAAAGTGGTCGGGATGGGGCGGGTTAAAGGGATACTGGTAAGTACCTATGACTGAACGTGCTAGGGAGATCTCATGTTTTGTAACACTAGGAAAGACTTTTGCATGTTCTGTAATGCCATATGGTATGAAGAATGCACCAGCCACTTTCCAGAAGCTCATGAATGTTGTAACAGAGGGTTTGGCAGGGTGTGTTGTTTATATTGATGATGTATTAATCTTCAGTGACAACTGGAAAGATCACCTATGCCATGTCAGTAAATTTCTTGAGCGTTTGGTTCAGGCTAATCTTGTAGCTAATTTATCAAAGTGTGAGTTTGGTCAAGCTAAAGTTCAGTACCTTGGGTACGTAATTGGTGATGGACACGTTGCACCACCAAGAGCTAAGGTTCAGGTTATAAGTGATCTTCCCAGACCTAAAAGTAGGAAAGAGCTACAAAGATTTTTGGGAATGGTAGGTTATTACAGGAGATTTGTTCTTAATTTTTATATTCTTGTATCACCACTTACAGACCTACTGAAAAAGGGAGTTAAATTTGTCTGGACCGATAACTGTGAATCCTCTTTCAGTAAACTTAAAGCAATCCTATTAAGTCAGCCAGTGCTCGCTACTCCAAATTTTGCTAAGCCTTTTAAGATGGCTGTTGAAGCAAGTGATACAGGAGCTGGGGCTGTTTTGCTGCAAGAGGATGATCAGGGTATTGAACACCCTGTATCTTATTACAGTAAGAAGTTCACTCCACCTCAAAAGAACTACTCAACTATTGAGAAAGAGCTTTTGGCCTTGATTTTGGGTTTACAGCATTTTTCATTTTATTTGTGTTCTGGTTTTGACCCCATAGTCATTTGTACCGATCATAACCCACTGAAATTCCTTAGTAAGTTTAAAGATAAAAATCAGAGATTGACAAGATGGAGTCTACTTCTTCAGGAGTATTCATTAGACATACAACATGTCAAGGGGAAAGAAAATATTATTGCAGATTGCTTATCTAGACTTTAGACAGATTGTTTTAGTGTAATAAGAAATTTCCTTTGTAAATTTCTTTTTCTTTGTGGGGAGGTGTTACATAGCCTATGATTTCATCATCCTTTGTATAATTCTAATGTACAGTATGCTGCATGTTTGGTCACGATTTGCCACGTGGCTTCCATAGTGACCAGGCTTGCGTGTTCTACCTCACTTCCCCCTTCTCCCCCTTATAGTAGAGTAAGTCGTTCTGTCTGTTATTCAGAGCAGGATTGTCAACTCTTTGTCCCCTATGCCTTCATTTGAGCGTCCTTCTTACAAGATGAATCAAGCTCTGCTGGCCCCTATATAATGAGCTCAGTCTCTGCATTAGTTGCCACTGCCACTTAGATCTACTCCTCATTCTGTTCACATTTCTGTCCTCCCCTGTACAGTATATTATTATTTTTGTGAGTGCTCAGGAAGTCTCCAGCCATCTAGTTGCTGTATAATTTGAGTATAAGTGTTATTACCATTTTTCTTGTACTGTATAGCCTATGGCATTAATTCGTAAGCCTGGTAAAGTTTTTATAGTTCATATTGATTCCATGCTGTCAGCCAGTATTAGTAATATTTTGTATCTGTAATAATATTATATCTTGCTTTAACTGAGCATTATCCGGTTTTCTCATATTATCAGGGCTGACTTAGATAAATTTGTCTTGCTAAATTCGTGTTAATAGAGGCTATTGCAGTTAACCATATATGTAACCTGTTTTGCCATTACATTAAACTTATGAGTCCTGAATGTTTAGTTGTTAGTTTGAGCATTAAACTTTAACTTGTAATTTTACTTAAGTCTTTTGTTTTGAACCTGGAACTTTGCGGGACAGTAGTGATTTTAGTATTCTCACTTGAAGTGTTCATTATCTCTCTCTGTTCCGTAACACACTTCATCCTTCAGAGGCCACACTTTAGATGCACGTCTCTTATCCTACAACAATACTTACTTCCTCGCACCACCAGTCACTTCTTTTTCTTAAACCACCAACCACTCGTCTCACACCACATGCCTTTTCCGCACATCCCACCACAGCACTCTTAAACTACTACCATTCCTCCTCCACACACCAACATTTTCCTGATCTTTCACTGCTTTCCACGCATCTTTCAGCTCCTCCTGATACTCTATCATTTTCTCTCTTTTGTCCAACTCACCTTCAAAACCTCCCTGTCACTCAGCTCTCCTGGCTTTCACCCACCTCATTCCTACTCTCAGCTTTTCCTCCACCAGGTAGTGGTCAGACATACCTCCCCCCTCCCCCTCAAAACTCTTACATCCAACAATATTCCTAGTACATTCCTGGACACAACCACATAGTCCATCAATGTTCTGTCAACAACCTTCCACCCTCCTGTCTCATCCATGTATACTTATAAATATCTTTCTTGTCAAAGGTGTTCCCATCACCACCTCTCGCTCAATACACATCGCCATCATTCTTACCCCACTCCCATTTCTTCCAGGCACATCATGCATACCAACTACATCTTCAAGTATTACATTTCCCACTCTAGCATTCAGATTTCCCATCATTACCACATTCCCATTTGCTCCAAAACTCTGCAGACACTCATCAACATCATTCCAAAAAGACTCCTTCTCTTCTTCATCTCTTTCACTACCAGGCTCATATCCACCCACAAATACCCACAACTCACGTTCAAATTTCTTTTTCTCCCACATCAGTCCCGACGACACCTCCTTCCATTCAGTCACACACTGATGCAATTCTGGGCTCACTAACAAGGCCACACTTTCTCTCACTCTTCCTCTAGCGAATCCTGACATCCTTCCCATCACACCTACAAACTTAGATTCAGCATTCACTTTCATTTTTGTTTCATTGAAAGCTAACACATCCAACTTTCTTCCCACAAACATTCTCCCAATCTCCTCCCTTTTAGCCTGAATCGTACTACATCCAAGCACAGTCGTAGACCCATTCTTCAGGGTACGGGGATAACTCAGTCGCCCTTCCCTTACTCTGCCCTGTCTCATTGTAGGAATTAAAAATGCAGAGGAGAGGGTCCCTAGTCCCCTCTCCCTGTCCCTTTTAGTCGTCTTTTACGACACGCAAGGAATGCTTTTGGTAGAATTCTTCCTAACACAACAACAACAACAACAACAACAATAATAATAATAATAATAATAATAATAATAATAATAATAATAGTAATAATAATAATAATAATAATAATAATAATAAAAATAAAAATACAACAGAAATTTAAGTGTTGATATTAATAATAATAATAATAATAGTAATAATAATAATGTTAATAATAATAATAATAATGATGATGATGATAATAATAATAATAATAATAATAATAATAATAATAATAATAATTAGAAAGCGCTCAGAAAGCACAGACCTCCTCCAATGCCATTTCCATTAAGAAGTATCTGGATCCGTGAAAAAAAAAGATCCAGATCCGGATCAGCCCCCAAATTTAATAATTTTTTATCTTGGTCCATGGCCTATTTTTCCAAAAAATTTCATTGAAATTCTTTGAGAACTTTTGGAGATATTGTGCGGGATACTCAGGATCCAGATCCGGATCTCAAATTTAATCATTTTTTCCTTAGCCCATGGCCCACCCTTCCACAAAATTTCATCAACATCCGTTCTTAACCTTTTGAGTAATCCTGGATCCGGATCCGGATCCACCCCCAAAATTTATCCTTTCTTTCTTGGTCCATGTCCCACCTTTCCACAAAATTCAGTTGAAATTCATTGAAAACATTTGGAAATGGTATGCGGGATATTCCGCAGGCTGATCCGGCCTATAATTTATTCAATTGTTTAATAGCCCATGGCCCACCATTCCACAAAATTTCATCAAAATCCGTTTATAACGTTTTGAGTAATCTTGCCAACAAACATACAGACAAACCAACCAACGCGGGGTAAGACATAACCTCCCTGGCGGAGGTAATAATAATAATAATAATAAGAAGAAGAAGAAGAGGGAGATGCAGAAACACGAAGAAGAAAGTTTGTACTAAGAAGAATACGAACGGGAATAAGAAAGGAAGCAATAGCAGTAAACCAGAGGATCACTCAGAGAGCGCATATAATTGCCAATGCCGGATCCGGATCCGCCCCCAAATTTAATCGAATCTTTCTTGGCCCTTGACCCACTCTTCCACAAAATTTCATTGAAATTTACTGAGACTTTCGGAAGTATGGTGTGAACAAACAAACAAATAATTCCGGATCACAAACAAAATGTTCTAGATTTTTCATTGGTTCATACCCTACTCCTCCAAAATATTTCATGAAAATCCGTTGATAACGTTTTGAGTAATCCTGCTAACAGACAGACAGACAGACAAACCAAGCAACCAAGCAACCAACGTAGGGTAAAACATATACCACCTGGCGGAGGTAAATAAGACTCCATTTTCAAGCTGACCTCTGCTAACCTAACTTTATTTGAATCCGGTAAATGTTAGGTCACACTGGGTCTCTCTCTCTCTCTCTCTCTCTCTCTCTCTCTCTCTCTCTCTCTCCGGCTCAGTAGCATCGCCAAGAAAGCAACGGAGGCGAAACAGGAAACTAAAATCTCGCGTGAAAATGTCAACAGCATCATCACATATTTCCATTTAATCTGCCCAGCACTGTCCCGAAGAATATCCTGATGATTGATTCGCATCGAGGCATGAGCTTTTTTTTTTTCTTTTTAGGTCTGAATCTGGCGTTAATATTAAAAGATTTTAAAAATATGGCTAACTTCTTATTTGGGAGTGGAATGCTAGCGACGCCATTATGTATTTTTGTCTCGGCCGGGGTAAACATCACTTACCTTCAGCGCAGTCCAATTATGTGCGGGTGTGTTGAGTCTGTGTTTTTAGATTGCTTTATTTACTTATTCTTTCTTTCATAGTAATCTTCCTCCTCTTTCACTTTGTTACTCTTCCTTCTCTTCATTCCTCTCCGTTTCTTCTTCTCTTCCTTCCTCTCTTCCTCTTCTTTATTCCTGCTCCTCTTCCTTCCTCCTCCTTCTCCTCCTAGTCTTTCTTTGTCTCTGATACTCTTCCTCCTTTCCTTCTATTTTTCCTCATTACCTCAGCCAACGAAGTTGGAGGAGATTATGTATTTTATTGTATGTCTGTTTCTTTGTTTGTCCACACGATGTCTCGAAAAGTTCTCAACGAATTTCAAAGACATTTTGTGGAAAGGTGGGCCATGGGACAAGAAAGAATTGATTAAATTTGGGGGCGGATCCGGGTCCTACGTATCCCGCACAATATCTCCCAAAGTTCCCAATATTTCAATAAAATATTCTGGAAGAGTGAGGCATGGGTCAAGGAAAAACTGATTAAATTTTGGGGCGGATCCGGATCCTACATATTCCACACAATATCTCCACGGATCCGGATCCTATTTAAATGGCAATGACATTGTCGGAGGTATGCGCTCTGTGAGTGCTTTGTAGTTCCTCCAATATTCCTCCTTATCCTTTTCCTTGCTTTTTTCTTTCCTCTTATTCCTCCTCCTCCTCCTCCTCCTCCTTCTTCCCCTCTCTTATTTTTTTCATCCAGTTCCTCTGAACTTTCCCCCTACTCTTCCATATTATTCTCCTCCTTGTATTTCCTTTCCTTTCCTCCTCCTTCCCCTCCCTGTTCTTCCTTTCTGTTACTCTTCCTCCTTTCCTCCTACACTTCCTAATTCCTTCTGTCTTCCCCCCCCTTTTCCTTGTTTCTTCCATTCACATATTCCTCCACCTCCCGTCTTCCTTCTTCCTCTCTTTTCCCTATAGTCTTCCAACTCCTCCACCTCACTTCACCGTAACTATATGGTGTGTGTTGAGTACAGTGGAGAAAGACTAATAACTTATCCTTCTATTTCATTATTCCTTCCTTCCTTCCTCCTCCTCCTACTCCTCCTCCTTCCTTAGTTTCCTCCAGCCTCTCCACTTCATCTTAACCGTGTGCATGTGCTGGACACAATAGAAGAGAGATATTACTGATGCAATTCCTATAACCAATTCGATCTGGTATGGGAAGAGTTGAGCCTTATGCTTTTGAAAGCTGATACTTATAATGCATTCATTATTAACGATGCGTTATAAATATTTTTATTATAAGGTTTCACCAACCGTTTGACGACATGATTTCCCAAATAAAACATAACACAAATTTGTATTTATTAATTTAAACACGAGGCCTAGAGACTATTGAAATTTTGAATTCTCTGCACAAATAAAAACATGTCCAAGGAATGTGTTTTGAGCACCTTGACTTTTTTCTCATGTTCAGGCAAATTAAGGTAAACTGTGACATTATTACGATAGTTTGTAAAATGTTACCCAGCAAATATGATGGTGGGGGTGGGTGGGTAAGTCCGCTGGTGGGAATTCCTGTTTGGGTAAGCAGACGAATATTCAAATTTGTGAGCATTTTGATGTCTCATCAGTTTGTATTATGCTTTCTGTTTTCACATAATCTGTAAATTCTGTATCTTTTTAGTTTCCATATCTAGTTACAACTTACAACATAGGTGCTGCAAGGTATGGGCTGTGTGATATTTTGGGCTGGTGGATTTTTGGTTTGCGGGATATTTAAGTGACGGTGACACATATCATACCCGTGGCTACCAAACATTTTTCATTGGAATTCCGATGTTTTACTGAGTTAGATTTTATAAAATGTCGCAGTAACGACAATTACCTTAGTTTGTCTGACCATGGAGGGGGAGGGGAGAATCAAGGTATTGCTAAAACTTTCACTGGACCTATTTTGATTAGTTCTAAGAATTCAAAATTTCGAACGTGCCTATACCATCTGATGAACTTTGTATGGTCCTGTATTATAACTAATCTATACAGATAACTATAAACAAGATTTTAAGGCAATCTTATCGTTCAACCGCTTGTGTAACTCTTATGATAATAATTCAAAATGCATCGTTCGTAATGAATGCGCTTGGATTACCAATCAGCTGGCAGCTTTAAAAAATTTAGACTCATCTCTTCTCAGACCATATCGAATAAGCTATAGTCACGACGTCTGCATCACTGCGATATACAGTATATGGGGCTTTGCACTTACGCAGGCCAGTTGGTTTGAGAATACAGATATACAGCAAATATACACATACAGGCATACATACATATACACATACACAGGCATCCAGACAACAATATCGTGTACTCTTGTCTTGAGGGGGCGACGTTAATCTTCTGTCTCTAACCAGACTCCTCAATCCCGTAAGGAGTGGCAATAAACAAATCCCATCCATGTCGCCCTGTCCAACGCCACTTCATTCCCCTGCTCCTAACTCACACCCCTCTCTCTCATACCGATATACCTCTCCATTCCATCCCTCTATTTCATCCTCCGCCTCCCCCTCCCTATCCCCCCTCCATCTAACTCGCATACACTTTCCTCGTTAGTCCATCGCTCTCCATCCACCCCACATGGCCAAACCAGCTCAGTGTTTTTCTCCTAAAGCTTTCTATAACATCCACATCCACACCACAATGCTCCTTCACTCACTCGTTTGTCAGTCTGTCTCTCCATGTAACTCCACGTGCTCCTCTCAGATAACTCATTTCCACTGCTCTCACTACTGACTAGTGTCCTTCCAACATGGTCGAAGCTTCACTTCCATACGTATAGGTTGGTATCACAATACTGTCACACAGCAACTTTTTTGCTTCCATGCTCACTTCCCTGTTCCATATCACTGCTTTCATAGAACCAGCAACCTTTCTTCTCTGTTGTACCCTTTGAAGCACTTCACCCTCTAAACTTATATCCTTGCTCATCACACTGCATGAGAACTTCGACACACTCCAATTTTCCATTTCCTCATTATCTAACCTCACTGTACATTCAGTGGCTTCATTCCTCTCGAAGACCATAACTCTGCTCTTCCCAACAATCACCTTTAGATTCCGTCTTTTACACACTCTCCCAGACTCATTCACCAAGCCTTACAGCCCCCCTTCGTCTTCACTTAACAATACAGTATCATCTGCAAATAACAGTACAGAGAGTTTCCAAACACTGCCCTCTCTCATTAGGGCAGCTTCAACATCCACTGCCCTACCTTGTATTTCCTTATAACCCCATCCATAAAGAGACTGAACATCCATGGAGACAAAACATCCCTGTTTCAACCCAACAATCAGATGGAAAAATTCACTCAGTTCACTACCCACATGCAATGCAGTCTTAGCCCCCTCATACATTCTCGTCACCTCAAAAACAACTTCCCATTTACTCAATATATTCTTAATTATTTCCGCATTCCTTCTCCATCCACCCTGTCATGTGCTTTCTCCAAATCCATGAAGGCCTCATACAACTTCTTTCCCTTCTGTAGAAACTTTTCCACTAAAGACCTAGGAATGATTATCTGATCTACACAACATCGTCACTTCCTAAAACCTCTCTGTTCTTCTCCAACTAATTCCTCTGTTATTTCTCTGACACTGTCAATAAGTATTCTCCCATACTCTTTTCCTTTTACATTAAGAAGACAAATGCCTCTGTGATTACCACACACCCCATTTTCTCCACTTCCTTTGTACAGAGGAATAATTATACCTGACTTCCAGGTACGTGTGTTTTATATATATGTTTGTATGAGGATGAACGCGGGTAAATTTGTATTATTTAATAATTGATAGTTGATGGAATGAGAGAGAGAGAGAGAGAGAGAGAGAGAGAGAGAGAGAGAGAGAGAGAGAGAGAGAGAGAGAGAGAGAGAGAGATGTACAATCAGACCGCAGAATTACTAAAACACACAAACACACACACACACACACACACACACACACACACACACACACACACACACACACACACGCTCTGCTGTTTCTCATTCGAAGTACACCCTTCTTTTCTTTGGAGTTTATGACCAGAAAAAAAAAAATACATACGTGCCGTACGAATAGGGCCTATATATTTTCACTCTAACTTTTAACAAAAAAATATTTTTACCTGTCGCAGCAAACTATTGTCCGCCGTATTATAAAATGCTCGATCCATCCTTCTATGTCACGCAGCCTATACTTATCCATGACATTATTGTAAGTTTAATCTAATCTGACACGAATATCTAACCTCTTTTAGCTCAACTGATCGCCAGATGTAGTCACACTGGAGGATGGAAAAGATTAGTAACCAAGGAGACTCACTTCTTCCTCATAACTATGATTAAATTAATTTCACGCAAATACAAAATAACATCCAAGCTGTGAGAGTGGACTAGGTGTATTCAGAAAGGAGGGTGAATTTCACAAATAAGGAAGGACACTCATTTCTACTTCATAAATAAGATAAATTTAATACAACCACAAAGTAATAACCAAACTATGAGTGGCCCAGTTCCATCGGATTAAATAAAACCAACTACAGGAGCTTCTTTTAAATTAATGTCTGTGCTAACGTGACCGCCATCAGTGAAATAGACTGTTGTAGCCAATCTTTAGGGACCTGTACACAACCCCTGATGCTCAGTGCTACAACGAAACGGGCCAAACTCTTGTTCTCGTTATGATTTGGAATGTAGGGTAGGGTGGTTGGGGGAGGGGATTGGGGGAGGAATTGGGAATGTAGGATAGGATGGGTGGGGGAGTGGATAGGGTGAGGGATTGGGAAGGTAGGATAGGGTGGGTGGGGGAGGGGATAGGGTGAGGGATTAGGAAGGTAGGATAGGGTGGGTGGGAGAGGGGATAGAGAGAGTGAGAGGCAATAAATAAATTCCTGAAAGTCCACCTCATTTGTCCATGGAGCAAAGTAGATTCTCTCTCTCACTCTCTCTCTCTCTCTCTCTCTCTCCTCGCGCTATAGAGAGGACACGCGTTCATTTTGCTCCTCTAAAATCCTAAATTAAAAGCAGTCATATAGCTCCGACGCTAAAATTCTTGCTTATACAAACTCATAAGACTGATCAGTCCTACCTTCCGACAAATTTTAGTGCTAACCCATCCGCAAACACAGAAAAACACCCATTTTTAATACAAAAGTGCACTATCTTTTCATCAACCATGACAGGTGCATCTCTCAGTTACCTATCCACGCCAGCAGAAGTAAATATCAAACAATGCGAGTGCCGCCTTACCAAAGACAGCTACCCGAAAGTGCAACTTCAAAAACAATACAGAGGAATGGGGCTATCAAATGTGTGAGTGAATAAACTGAAGCTAATTGAAAATAAACATGAAAAACTCTCCTAATGGCAACATCTTCAGTGCCGCAGATCTGCCACCTACCTTCCCCCAACGAGTGCTTCCTACACAACAAACTCCAACTAACAAATCTTATGTGACATCATCTATCTTAGAAAAGAAAATGCAGCAAAGACTCGTGAAATCACAAGACTAAATGAAAAATTACATAGCATGAACAAGTTACTACAACACGTGCCCGCACGTTTGGCATCGCTCGAAGAACACACTTGTACACATGTCGTTACCACCTCAGCTCCACCATGCCGACCCCCTCCTCCATGCACTCCACCACCCTCACCACCACCACCCCCACCACCACCACCGTCCAATCTGATTGCAAAGGTTGGAGACTTGGACAGGCGAATCAAGATGACCGAAGATAAGGTCCAAAGCATTAATAGCAATACTTCATCTGATGCAGCAGATCACCTAAATCAGCCCAGTGAAAGATGCCGTCTCTTGGAACAGCGAATTAGCGCCTTGGAGGAGTCAACAACACGAGCCCAGAGCAGCATATCGAGCCCAGACAACAACAACGATGGTAAAACCCATTTGCTTGGTGATATCTATCTATCTATCTATCTATTACCAGACGCCTCAATCCCGTTTGGGGTGGCCACAAACAAATCGCCTCCAAGTCGCCCTGTCCCCTGCCATTTCACTGCCCTGCTCCCAACTCACACCCCCCTCTCTCATATACCTCTCCATCCCATCCCTCCATCTCATCCTCGGCCTCCCCCTCCCTCTTCCCCCCTCCACCTCACTCACATACACTCTCTTCGTCAGTCTTTTACCCTCCATCCTCTCCACATGGCCAAACCACCTCAGTGTGTTCCTCATAACGCTTCCTATCACATCCACATCAACACCACAACGCTTCTTTATATCCTCATTCGTCAGCCTGTCTCTCCATGTGACTCCACAGGCTCCTCTTAAATAACTCATTTCCACTGCTCTCACTCTTGACTTGTGTCCTTCCAACAACGTCCAAGCTTCGCTTCCGTACGTTAGAGTTGGTATCAATCTAGCAATTATATGGGCCTCAGACCTAAGCACCAAATACAATATAAGAGCTCTCAGTGATACTAACATCGACCTGCTTAAGTGATGAGTTCAAGAAAAACTGTCATGAAGTCCAGCAAATTGAGTCATCTACTGTGGACTGTATGATGTCATGGACAACGGAAGCCCCATTTCCATCACTGACAACCTTGGATCTCTCATTCAGTGAACTGTAAAGCAAAAAAGAAAAATGTAGAAACATGTGTGTGCCAGCTCATCCCAAGCCTGGGGTCATACACCCTACTTGCTAAGATCAATGAACTTAACCCCTTAACCGCGGGGTGTCACTTTCGTGACGCTCGGGCGCAATGGATCATACTGTGGGGCATCACTTTTGTGATTCTGTGTTATTTTGAATTCTCCCGGGCTTACAAGTGGTGGCTTGTATCATCGATCAGTACTGCCAATGTCCAACAATAGTCAGCGCTCCTAATGTCATCTGTACCCCCATCCATTGTTGACAATTCAGCCATTTTTCCCTGTTCTTGACTCCCCTCCCTACCTCCCCTCCATTACCCTCTCTCGTCTGCCCAGCCACGCTGCACTAAGCAAATCTTCCCCGGAATTTTCCACTGATTTCATCCATTGAAATAAACCCTATTCCTTATTCTTATACAATATAATATATATATGCCGTATAATCTATTCTCGTAATAAAAATGTATATAAGAAAGGAAGGGAGAAGCCTAAGTGATATTTATATTCACCTGGAACTACCTATTTTTTTATGTATTGTCAAGATTTCCCACCAATCATTTTATAGCATATAAATTAGCAGCTGTCACCCTATTGACATTGTCAACCCTTGCCTGCCCATATACGCCAAGTCATTCAGTTCCTTGTCGTCCTCTGGGGTGAAACTATGCCGCACTTGAACCCACCATTTCCACTGCTTCTGCGCCCATTGGAAAGGGCCCTGTGACCTCTACCCCCAGAAAAACTCGTGTGAGAAGCAGTAAAGGACTAAGTGACTCAGCAGTGGAACGTAAATTGGCAGAATTATTAATGATAATAATGGATAGTGACTTTGATCCTTCTGGTGATTCGTGTGATGAGCCTGGGGAGGAAATAGTGACAGAAACTCCAAGTACGAGTGCTTCAGTGTCCCAGGTTATCCCTAGCTCCAAAGGAAAGGAGCTCTTAGTGCAGCAAGGGAAAGAATTTGGGAAGGGAGTGAAAAGGCGGCGGGTTAGCCTCGGAACAATGACCCCGCGTGACCCAGCCCGCCATGAGTCCCAAGGTGAATCTCCTCCCCACTCCCCCAGCCCCACTTCACTAATTTCTTCCTCGTCTTCAGTGGAATTTTCTCCTGAGTCTTCATCGTCGGAGTCTCCACCAGCACCTACAGTGAAGGCAGGCAGTAGGGGAAGAGGTAAATCCCTTACTCGTAAAAGTAGAGTAGCAAGTTCGGTGGAGTAGACTGTAGCACCAGTCGAGCAGGGCAGTACTCCCGAGGTGGATGGAAAGCTGATGACAGGGAGTGCTGGAGCTCCCGTTTCATCAGCCCTCAGGACTAGTTCCTGACCATCCCCATTTGCTGAACTTTTTCAGTGTCTCAGTTACACAGAGAGTAGGCCAGCATGCTCTCCAGTACAAATTTCTCTAACTGTCTTCACCAAACTACATGCACAGTACACACTACACTTCCTATTCAAAATTCACCAAAAATGGCGTCGATTAATCAAGCCTCGGAGTCCCCAGGGGGGGGGACCATAAATGTCCCCGCCATCTGCCCCTCTCCTGGTGACGACTCGAGGTGCCTGGAACCACTGTCTGACTCTCTTCTTCTTCATTTCTGCAACATTCGCGGCCTTTCATCTAACTTTCGCTCTGTTGAGCACCACCTCTCCTCCTCTAAACCTCACCTTCTTTTTCTAACGGAGACTCAGCTGTCTGAGGCAACTGACAGCAAACCCTTTTCTGTATCCTCCTACTTTCTTTATACTCATTTCAAAGCCAAAGGTGGCTGTTGTGTATACATACGCAACGACTTATCTTGCTCTCGTGTTCCTGAACTTGATTCTTCTGAATTCTCCACACTCTGGCTTTGGCTTTCCTGTCATTATCTGACTAAATATATCTGTGCTGTTTACTTATCCCCTACTTCTACTGACTATCAAAAATTCTTCGACTATCTTACTTCTACGATGGAACACATTCTGTCCATTTCTCCTTTCTCTGAAATCTCCATTCTTGGAGATTTCAATGTTCACCACCACCTTTGGCTCTCCTCTCCTTTCACGGATCCACCTGGTGAACAAGCCTACATCTTTTCTATCCTTAATGACCTAGAGCAGCTTGTACAGCACCCTACCCGTATCCCTGACCGCCTTGGAAAGAGCTCCAACATACTTGACCTCTTCCTCACAACTAATCCTTCTGCTTACTCTGTTAATCTTTTCTCTCCGTTGGGCTCCTCCGATCACAACCTTATTACCTTAACCTGTCCTATCACTCCGGTACGGCTTGTGGACCCTCCAGGGAAACGTCGTCAGTGGCATTTTGGAGCCGCGGACTGGGAGGCCCTCGGGCAGTACTTCTTTGATTTTCCCTGGAATGATTATTGCTTCCATGGCCGTGAGCCATCTGAGTGTGCCTTGCGCATTACGGAGGTTATTCTCTCGGGCATGGAAGCATACATTCCTTTCTCATATCCTTTGACTAACGCAAGAAAGCCTTGGTTTAATCACGCTTGTTCTAATGCTGTCCGCAACAAGGAGAAGGCCTACAAAAGGTACCGGAGCCATCCCACTCCTGAATCACATCATCTTTATGTTTCTGCCCGGAATCGTGCTAAGTCTGTTCTTCGCTCTACTAAAAATAATTTCATCCATACTAAATGCTCTCAACTCTCCAACTCGAATTCTTCCCGCTCCTTCTGGCACCTTGCCAAAAATCTTTCTAACAACTTTACCTCATCATCCTTCCCTCCTCTTTTCTACTCTGATGGTTCTGTAGCTATTTCTTCTACTGATAAAGCAGATCTCTTCGCACAGACTTTCTCCTCCAATTCCACCTTAGACGATTCTGGTGCTGTTCCTCCATCACTTCTCCCCTCTGACTTCCTCATGACTGACATTAAAATTTCTTCAGTTGATGTATTTTCTGCCATCACTGGCCTCAGTACTAACAAGGCATATGGGCCTGATGGGGTCCCTCCTGTTGTTCGCAAGAACTGTGCTTCTGTGCTTACACCCTGCCTAGGCAAACTCTTTCGCCTTTGTCAACCTGTACCTTTCCTTCTTGCTGGAAGTTTGCTCTCATTCAGCCAGTCCCAAAGAAGGGTGACCGCTCCCAACCCTCCAACTATCGTCCAATTGCTTTAACGTCCTGTATTTCAAAAGTTTTCGAGTCAATTCTTAATAGAAAAATTTTAAGGCATCTTTCCTATCACAACCTTCTTTCCGATCGTCAGTATGGGTTCCGTCAGGGACGCTCCACTGGCGATCATCTCACCTACCTTTCAGACTCCTGGTCATCCTCCTTTCGGGACTTTGGCGAAAGCTTTGCCATTGCACTTGACATCTCAAAGGCTTTCGATCGAGTCTGGCATAAATCTTTAATTTCCAAACTGCCCTCCTACGGTTTCTATCCTTCTATCTGTGCCTTCATCGCTAGCTTCCTTTCTGGTCATTCTATAGCCGCTGTTGTAGACGGCCATCGTTCTTCTCCTAGATATATCAACAGTGGTGTTCCTCAGGGCTCTGTCCTATCACCAACTCTCTTCCTTTTATTCATCAATGATCTTCTAAGCTGTACATCTAACCCTTTCCACTCATACGCTGATGACTCCACCCTTCACCTTTCCATTTGGTTCCCGCAACGCCCATCTCAAAAGTTACTTCAAGAAAGAAGGGATGAGGCTATGGCACACTCAATGTCTGACTTGGCTCGTATCTCTGACTGGGGTAAAAATAATATGGTTGTCTTTAATGCATCTAAGACTCAGTTCTTACACCTATCAACCCGACAACATCTTCCACAGGTATACCCATTAATATTTAATAATATTCAGCTTAATCCTGCATCATCCTTGAAGATGCTTGGGGTTTCATTTACTCGGGACTTATCTTGGAAAGATCATATTACATCTCTTGTAAAATCTGCTTCCAAGAGATTGGGTGTGCTAAGCCGACTCCGCTCTTTCTTTACCCCTGCACAATTGTTGACTCTATACAGGGGTTTTATCCACCCCTGTGTGGAGTACAACTCTCATGTGTGGGGAGGCTCCCCACATACAGCTCTTCTCAATAGGGTGGAGTCAAAGGCTTTTCGTCTCATTAACTCTCCTCCTCTTACTGACTCCCTTCAACCTCTGTCTCTTCGCCGCACTGTTGCATCTTTATCTCTTTTCTATCGCTACTTTAATGGTCACTGCTCCTCTGAACTGTCTGCTTGCATTCCTCCACCTCTACGACGGGCACGTAGCACCCGTCTGGCAGCAAACTCTCATCCCTTTTCTGTCCAACTCTCTAATGCAAGAGTTAACCGTTACTCCCAGTCTTTCATTTATGCAACAGGTCAGCTCTGGAACTGTCTCCCTCTATCTGTATTTCCTGCTGCCTATGATCTCCAGTCTTTCAAACACAGTGTGTCCAGGCGTCTCAAAATGATCGGATCTTGAATTTGGCTCTCTATTGTATTTTGTTTTTCTCTTGGAGGGAATTGTTACTGAGGGCTCATGGCCTTTGGTTCATTCTTCTTCGCATAAAAAAAATAAATAAATAAGTAGAGTAAGGGCTGCTAGTGCTACACGGCAACTTAGGGTCAGTGAGAGTGACCTTGAAACAGCCCAGTCTGCCTCACAGCCACCCTCCACCCTCACCCACCCTACACCGCCACGACAGGGATTCTTGGATGCCTTCGTGTAGATGCAAGGTTCGGATTTCGTCCCTGAACAGAGATACAGCCTGCCCTCACTCTTGACGAGGATGCTGAGTGTGTGGACTTCCTTTTGGCCTTCCTTGATGACGAAGTCATGCAGCACATATGTGATGAGACAAACAGGTACGAGTCACAACGTGCTGTAAGTGGTGCAGGTGCAGCGAAGATGCAACAGTGGACCATGCTGGGAGTGCAGGAGCTGAATGTGCTCTTCGCCCTCATGCTTCTCATGCCACATTCAAAGAAGCATGAGTTGGAAGAATACTGGTCCATGGACCCCTTACTATCCTCACCCACCTTCAATTAGTACATGGCCAGAGATTGCTTCCGGAACATCATGGGAAACCTGCACTTCACCAACAACGATGTACCTTCCCAGACTGACCCACTCTGGAAGATCCGGGAGATTCTGAACAGAATGAAGGATAAGTTTATGTCATTCTTCCACCCATTTCAGAAGGTTGTCATAGACGAATCCTTGGTTTTGTTCAGAGGACGTCTTAGGTTTGTACAGTACATCCCAAGCAAACGCCATCACCTTGGAATCAAGTCCTTTGTACTGTGCGACTGTAAGATGGGTTACATCCTTGACTTCGTCATCTATTCAGCCAGCACTGTCGATCTGGACAGAACACACCCCCTTGGCTTCTCAGGCTGTGTTGTGAAAGTGCTGCTTGAGAGGTATTTTGGTGGGAATCATGTGCTGTATACTGACAACTACTATACAGCACCGAAACTTGCTAAATACCTTTCAGAGCACGGCATCGGCTCCTGCGGCACTGTGAAGAGCAATCGTGCCAACTTCCCCAAATTCCCCGAGGCAGGAAACTCACAGCAAGGAGACTATGCAAGTCTGAGAAGATGCTGGCAATATGGTGGCATGACAAGAGGGTCGTGCACATGCTCACCACCGTACACAAGGGGGAACTGAAAGACAGTGGGAAGGTCGACCATAGGACAGACGAACCTGTGAGGAAACCTGATGCTGTCATTGACTATAATATCAACATGCAGCTGGTGGACAAGTCCGACATGATGATTGGAGAGATCAACTGCCTCAGGAAGAATACTAGTTGGTACAGGAAAGTTTTTCTGCATCTCATTGACATGACGATGCTGAATGCCTTCATCCTGTACAAGATGAAGGTAAAGCTACCCAAGTCCTTCTCCCTGAGGTTGTTCACCAGGACTTGTGTTCAGCAGCTGCTTGAGAGACATGGTAGGGTGACAGCAGCAGCTCAAAGGCGCCATTCTGTTAGACTTCCTGACAGACTTGAGCAGTGGGCGTACATGGATCAGCACAGACTGGTGCAAATGTCTGCCACAACGAAGAGGAAGGCTGCGATCCGCAGGTGCCAGGTGTGTGCACATACCACCAGATGCACACCTGAGCACAAACTCACCTCTTGGCAGTGCGCTGAGTGCCAGGTTCCCCTCTGCATTACCTGCTTCTTTGATTACCATAGCCTGAAGCAGTTCTAAAAGTGCAAGTGGAAAATGTAAATAATATGTAAATAATGTGTAAATAATGTGTAAAAAATGTGTAAATAACAAGTGAAAACAATGGATGTGTGGGAAATATTTTCCCCCAGAGCAGTTGCGCTCTCAACTTTTCTTATAGTTGCCCTTGATTAAAAGCAGAGTAAAACTAGAGACCGTTGTTAACAGTTCAAGCGGTTTTTATAACCCAGAAAGTACGTTCTCTTTAATAATTCTTGTTATTGATAAATTAAATGCTACTGCGTTTGACCCTCGTGGACAACTCTATATTGTAAATACATGTAATTATAAGGAATTTTCCATTGACCTAAACTGTGTCAGCGCATCAGATGACGTGGCGAGGATGGAAAGATATTTGTGTTAAGAAGATGTGGAATTAAGATATTTACACAGTTAAAGGAAATATTTGGTTTAACTTTAGTTTAATAAACACTCAAGATTAATTTGTTAGATTCGCCCTGTACATATCATGATGTAATCTAACTGTATTTAGTATTGTAATTAATTAATAGTTGGCAACCTACCATTCTATAAGGGAGGTAGAGCCTGCCACACACCGCTCTCTGTTCCTAGACATAGTCAAACTAGCACGGTTGTACATTAGCACCTTAAGGACTCTTGATTGCTCAAGCAATTACACAAAGCAGCCCCATCGTCATCGGTTGTCCGACTCTCCCTCTTCACTAGCTAAGTAACCTTTACGAATTGGCCAATTCAAGGGGGGATTAGCTAAGAGACAGAAGAGAAATAGTTATTGTAGGTGAGTTAAGATTAAGTTATGGTTTACCTAACCCTATGAGACTTGTTTGAATTTACTTAAGGACAACTTTAGGGAAGAGTAACGACCTACAAGTTGTTTATTAGGAAATACCAGAAATTTCTTAAATAGCGGTGCCCCGACAGGGATACCGAGTTGTATACATTAAATATTTTTCACATTTTGGTGCCCAGAGAGAGGGCCCCGATTTGTTTACCAGAACAATTAAATGTTTTTCACATTTTTGGTGCCCCGACCGAGTGAGGAGAGCCGATGTGTGCAGAGGCGTTGAATGTGTTTAAAGTTGCTTTTGTTGGGCATAGTTTACTACCACGTTCGGTTGAAGTGGAGGACGTGGACATACGTGTCTATCGAGCTCCGGGAGGAAAGGCAAGCTCTTTCTCTGAAGATGAATGGCTGAATGCCGTATTAGATTGGGAGCATGACCGGACTGTCCTATTCCTGGGAGGAAAATAATGATATCCATGAGGAAGTGGAGGTCAATGAAGTAGTGGAGAATATTTTAGCATTGGTAGGAGCCGTAGAGGGCTCTTGTAAATCCTCAGTAGCCATAACTCTCCTCGAGCCAAGGTACCTGCCATATGGCTCTCTAGTTTGTTATGGAACATATAAATTAATTATTAGAGCTGTGAACAAGAAGTTGCAACGGATCAGGAAAGGGAGGGATTTCATACATTTTAACGCCAAGCTCTTCCAAGCAACGTTGAAAGCTGATGGTATACATTGGAACCATCATGGTAGGGAAGCGGTTCTGCAGAAATTTATAAATTGTATAGAACATAAGCAAGGAGAGTTCTATGCTATACAAGCTATGGGTGGGCCTATGGAGTATTAAGAGGTAATAAAGGCTGAGCTCGGGGAATATGGGTGTTTTGGCAATTGAGTGTGGGGATGAAATATAACCCTAGAGGTTTAATAACCCTGGGGGATACGTTGATATTATGGACCTAAACAAGAGAAGACTAAGTATGTGCCTAAACATGAGATAGGCATTTTCCTTAGCCCCCTAAAGGCTGAGTATAAAGTATTATAGACAAGGAATAGACATGCTGAGGATACTAAGGAAGTAAAACCTTCCATGGTAAAAGCCAGGAAAGTTTTTGTATTTTGTGGTGAGCAACATCCCAGTGCATCTTGTCAACAGTATCCTGATTATGCTTCTAGAGTAGGAAAGCTTCAGGAACTGGGATGTTGTATAATCTGTACGAACTTCGAACATACTACTGCGGACTGTGAGACTAAATTAAATCTTTGTTTTAAATGCAAAAAAATCATCATAGTGCTTTATGCACTAGGATGAAGATTGAGGTTCCTAAACCTGCAAGCGTCAATATGACAATTGCAAAAGGGAATGCTCCATTAGTAATGCCAGCTGCAGTTCCCATAGCCCATGTGAAGGTATTGTTTGAGAATAGAAACCTATTAATATGTTCCCTGTTTGATACGGGTGCTCAGAAAACCTTAATTTCTTCAGACATTATGAAGAAATTAAAGTTACCTATTGCTGGCAAGGTAAATCTAGCCATTACAGGATTCTTAACAACAAAGAAAGGTCAGCCTTTTGATTTAGTTAGACCCGTAATACAATTAGGCAGATATAAATGCCGTATAACAGCAGCTGTGCTTGAAAATATGGAGACAAGTATATACATAAAGGGATTGAAGGAAACCTCTGATCATCTACAAAGCTCAGGGATAAAGTTGGCTAAACGGAATGTGGAATCAGATACTGTGGGTCCCATAAAAATGATAATTGGTTCTGATTATTGTGGAAGATTCCTACATAGGACTTTCAAAAGGAATAAGGTACAGTTGTTCAAGAGTCCAGGAGGTAACCTTATTATGGGTCAGTTGCCTTTTCCAAAACAAGTTAAAGGAGAGACCAAACTAGTAGACTCAGTCTTTGTTACCCCCACACAGTCATTGATGGTAGCTAGAATAGGTGCAGAATTAGAAACTACTCAAATAAATGACTTGTTGAATGAAAATATTGAACCTGTACACAAATTGTGGGATCTAGACAATGTAGGAATACACTCTGAGGAACCAACCCCTGAAGATAAAATAACCTTGGAGTTGTATAATCAGTCTGCGGAATTTAAGGATGGACAGTATTGGGTAGGATTACCATGGAAATTAAACCATTCTGAGTTGCCAACAAATTACCAAGCAGCTAAGGCTCAGTTAAATTCTCCTCTAAGAAAGTTGAGAGATAAACCAGAATATCTGACCCTATATGATAATATTATAAAGGATCAATTGGAGAATAAATTTATAGAAGAGGTAGCATTCCCCGTTAACCACAAAGAAGGACACTACTGACCACATCATGCTGTAAGCAAGGATTCAGTAACTCTTCCCATAAGGATAGTATTCAATTGTAGTAGTAAAGAGTCCAAGGGATCAGCTAGCTTGAACGATTGCCTATACTCTGGGCCTACACTAAGAGAGAAGTTAGGGAATGTGTTACTAAGATTTAGAAAGAAACCCTATGCTTACACAGCAGACATTAGTAAGGTTTTTCTCATAATAGAAGTGAGAGAGGAGGATCAGAAATTTACAAAATTCCTCTGGCCTCATGATCCTCAAAGTGAGGATAGTCCATTGAAAACTTACTGTTTCCGATCGGTGATCTTTGGTTCTTGTGCTAGTCCTTTCCTACTTTGCAACACTTTAAAGCATCATTTTGAAAATGCCAAATGCCCAGAAATAGGGCAGGCTTTTTTTTTTTTTTTTTTTTTTATGTGAGGAAGAAGGAACCAAAGGCCATGAGCCCGCAGTAACAGTTCCCTCCAAGAGAAAAACAAAATACAATAGAGAGCCAAATTCAAGATCCGATCATTTTGAGATGCCTGGACACACTGCGTTTGAAAGACTGGAGATCATTGGTAGCAGGAAATACAGACAGAGGGAGACAGTTCCAGAGCTGACCTGTTGCATAAATGAAAGACTGGGAGTAACGGTTAACTCTTGCATTAGAGAGTTGGACAGAAAAGGGATGAGAGTTTGCTGCCAGACGGGTGCTACGCGCCCGTCGTAGAGGTGGAGGAATGCAAGCAGACATTTCAGAGGAGCAGTGACCATTAAAGTAGCGATAGACAAGAGATAAAGATGCAACAGTGCAGCGAAGAGACAGAGGTTGAAGGGAGTCAGTAAGAGGAGGAGTGTTAATGAGACGAAAAGCCTTTGACTCCACCCTATTGAGAAGAGCCTAGGCCGGCCCATATGCCTTGTTAGTACTGAGGTCAGTGATGGCAGAAAATACATCAACTGAAGAAATTTTATTGTCAGCCATGAGGAAGTCGGAGGGGGGAAGTGATGGAGGAACAGCACCAGAATCGTCTAAGGTGGAATTGGAGGAGAAAGTCTGTGTGAAGAAATCTGCTTTATCAGTAGAAGAAATAGCTACAGAACCATCAGAGTAGAAAAGAGAAGGGAAGGATGATGAGGTAAAGTTGTTAGAAAGATTTTTGGCAAGGTGCCAGAAGGAGCGGGAAGAATTCGAGTTGGAGAGTTGAGAGCATTTAGTATGGATGAAATTATTTTTAGTAGAGCGAAGAACAGACTTAGCACGATTCAGGGCAGAAACGTAAAGATGATGTGTTTCAGGGGTGGGTTGGCTCCGGTACCTTTTGTAGGCCCTCTCCTTGTTGCGGACAGCATTAGAACAAGCGTGATTAAACCAAGGTTTTCTTGCATTAGTCAAAGGATATGAGAAAGGAATGTATGCATCTATGCCCGAGAGAATAACCTCCGTAATGCGCAAGGCACACTCAGATGGCTCCCGGCCATGGAAGCATTAATCATTCCAGGGAAAATCAAAGAAGTACTGCCTGAGGGCCTCCCAGTCCGCGGCTCCAAAATGCCACAGACAACGTTTCCCTGGAGGGTCCACAGGCCGTACCGGAGTGATAGGACAGGTTAAGGTAAGGTTGTGATCGGAGGAGCCCAACGGAGAGAAAAGATTAACGGAGTAAGCAGAAGGATTAATTGAAAGGAAGAGGTCAAGTATATTGGAGCTCTCTCCAAGGCGGTCAGGGATACGGGTAGGGTGCTGTACAAGCTGCTCTAGGTCATTAAGGATAGAAAAGATGTAGGCTTGTTCACCAGGTGGATCCGTGAAAGGAGAGGAGAGCCAAAGGTGGTGGTGAACATTGAAATCTCCTAGAATGGAGATTTCAGAGAAAGGAGAAAAGGATAGAATGTGTTCCATCGTAGAAGTAAGATAGTCGAAGAATTTTTGATAGTCAGTAGAATTAGGGGATAAGTAAACAGCACAGATATATTTAGTCAGAGAATGACAGGAAAGCCGAAGCCAGAGTGTAGAGAATTCAGAAGAATCGAGTTCAGGAACACGAGAGCAAGATAAGTCGTTACATGGATAATTTGCAAGGTGCTTGTGATACAGAGTCGGAAGCTTTGAAGGCTTATGAAGTAGCCAATTCCGAATGTGGGAAGGCAAATTTGCAGTTACAGAGTTGGAATACAAATTCACCGCTTTTGAGGAATAAATTACAAGAGGACTACCCAGATTCTGACATTCCCAAAATTCAAAATGTGTTAGGTCTTAACTGGGATACAACAGCTGATGTAATAAGTCTGAAACCAATTAAGTTCTCTAATGTCACTCACACCAAGAGTGTTAAGTCAGGTCTCCATGTTATTTGACCCATTAGGGTTGGTCAGTTATATAGTTATTAGGGGCAAATATTTTGTACAGGAGGCTTGGCGAGAAAAGTTAGACTAGGACACCGAATTAGGTGACACATATGTGGAACAATGGAAACAGATTAGAAAGGAGTTTGAAACCACATCAAGCATATGTATTCCCGGGAAATTAAACAGTATTGAGAAGTCGCACTTACACATATTTTGTGATGCTTCTCAAAGGGCCTATGGAGCAGTAGCTTATTGCGCAACAGGAGAGGATAGTAAGATTATAATGTCCAAGGCCAGAGTTGCGCCAATTAAAGGAAGAACACTACCTCAAATGGAATTAGCTTCCATAGAAGTAGGAACTAAATAGGCCAGGTATATAACCACTACTCTTGATATAAAGTTTGAGGATATTTACATATGGACTGACAGTGAGATCTGTCTTTACTGGATAGGAAAGGAAGACAGTAAAATTCCTTTCGTCCGTAATAGAGTGAAGACTATTAAAGAGCTGTTTTGCAGATTTAATTTCACGCATGTGTCCTCCAAACAAAATCCAGCTGATCTGCTCTCGAGAGGTTCGACCGTAAGGAGACTGATCAAAGATAACTTGTGGTTTAAAGGTCCTAAATGGTTGCTCACTAAGGATTGGCCTGAACAGAAACAGTACAGTATTGCTGAGATTAGTGCAGTGAACTTGGATCCTATAGTACCTGAGCCAGAAGTAATTGACATCAGCCAATTCTCATCAATAAGGGAACTTATAAACACTACTAAATTGGTTGTTGAATTTGTGAATGAGAAAGTGGGGTTTCAGAAGTTAGATCCCGTAGAACACTGGCTGAAAAGAGTACAAAGAAATTCTTACGGGGAAATATATTAACTTTTAGGCCAAGACACTGGGAAAGGGAATAAGCTGATGAAGAATTTAGTCTTATTCTTAGACGGAAAGGGTCTGATAAGATGTCGAGGCCGACTGGTAAAGGCTGACTTGCTCATCCAAACCAAACACCCCATTTTATTACCCAAGAGCGGATGCTTTGTACAACTAATTATAAAAGAAGCCCATGATTCCACTCTCCATGGAGGTGTGCCGCAGACCTTAGCCCAAATTCGGGAAAAGTATTGGATTCCTAAGGGTAGACAGGTTATTAAAAAATATCTCAAAAACTGCATCATTAGTAGGAGGTATGATCAGCGACCTTATATCTACCCAGGACCACCAGCCCTACCGAAGGATAGGGTGAACATAAGTCGACCCTTCCAAATAACAGGAGTGGACTACACAGGGGCTATAACTGTTATGGGTGAGGAAACTCCCCATAAAGTTTACATTTGTTTATTTACTTGTGCCTACACAAGGGCAGTCCATCTAGAAATAGTGGAAGACCTAAGCTCAGAGACATTTCTCAATGTCTTTTGCAGATTTGCCACTAGAAGGTCTTGTCCTGGCAAGGTAATAAGCAACAACGGAACTAATTTCATTTGGAGCAGCACCATTACTGTTGAACATAATGAACGACCCAAAGGTTAAGTAGGCGCTGGGAATCCGAAAATGTATTTGGCAGTTCACAGCTCCAAGAGTTCCATGGCAAAACGGATTTACCGAAAGAATGATTGGTACTGTCAAGAACTGCCTGAGGAAAACATTACATAGAACTAAGATCACGAAAGAAGAATTAAGAACAGTAATAACTGAAATTGAAACCAGGATTAATAATAGACCCCTGACTTATCTAGGTGACACTAGCGTCTCGCTAGAGGCATTAACACCGGCTCATATGTTATATGGCAGGAAGCTCCATCCGATGCCTTATGTGGATATCCAGGAAGAAGTTGATGATTCTAACATAGAAAATAATGATTTAGGACAACATCTTCGGGAGGGATATCAACGTCTGAAAAGGGTGTTGGATACTTAGAATAGACATTGGAGCGAGGAATATCTTTTGAGCCTACAAGATAGGTTTTATGGGGCTCAGGCTGCCAGCAACAAATCTGTTATAAACATAAGGGATGTGGTCTTAGCGAAAACCGAACAACAAAGATCCCAGTGGCCATTAGCTAAAGTGATCACACACCCAGATTCTGAGGGGGTGCTGAGATTCGTAAAAATAAACTGTAGTGGATATATCAGTATAAAAACTATTGATAAACTGGTACCCCTTGAGTTAGCAGCCACTCCGGATCCAGGGGATGGTGAAAATCAAACGGTTCAAGAGGCGCGACCTTGAAGGGTCGCAGCCCAGGGTTCTCAAGATCTATGGAGGGAACTCCTGGCTAAGGGTCATATTACATGATACAGCGTATAATTTTCCGCTGGCCCCCAAACTGTGGGAAATATTATCCCCCAGAGCAGTTGCGCTCTCTACATTTACTATAGTTGCCCTTGGTTAAAAGCAGAGGAAAACTAGAGACCGCTGTTAACAGTTCAAGTGGTTTTTATAACCCAGAAAATACGTTCTCTTTAGTAATTTTTGTTATTGGTAAATTAAATGCTACTGCCTTTAACTCTCGTGGACAACTCTATATTGTAAATACATGCAATTATATGGAATTTTCCATTGACCTAAACTGCATCTGCGTGTTAGATGCCGTGGCAAGGATGGAAAGATTTTCGTGTTAAGCAGATGTGGAAATAAGATATTTACACAGTTAAAGGGAATTTTTGATTTAACTTTAGTTTAATAAAAACTGAGGTTAATTTGTTAAATTTGGGAAAGCCCCAGGAATTGATGGAGTGTGTGGTGAAATGTTGAAGCATGGGGGAGAGATTGTAGTAGAATGGATGTGGAAGATGTGTAGATTGGCCTGGGAGGAAGATAGAGTCCCGGAGGATTGGAAGTCAGGTATAATTATTCCCTTGTACAAAGGAAAAGGGGAAAAAGAAGTGTGTGGTAATCATAGGGGCATTTGTCTTCTTAGTATAACGGGAAAAGCGTATGGTAGGATACTTACTGACAGAGTTACAGAAAGAACAGAGGAATTAGTTGGAGAAGAACAGGGAGGCTTTAGGAAGGGAAGTGGTTGTGTAGATCAGATATTCATTCTTAGATCTTTAGTGGAAAAGTTTCTAGAGAAGGGAAAGAAGTTGTATGCGGCTTTCATGGCTTAGAAGAAAGCATATGACAGGGTGGATAGACAAGGATTGTGGAAAGTATTAAGAGTATATGGAATAGATGGGAAGTTGTTGAATGCTGTGAAGAGTATGTATGATGGTGCTAAGGCTACAGTGCGTGTGGATGGTGAACCAAGTGCAATTTCTCTTTGAAGGTTGGGTTGAAACAGGGATGTGTCATTTCTCCATGGTTGTTCAATCTGTACATGGATGGGGTAATAAAAGAGGTACAAGGTAGGGTAGTGGATGTTGGAGTGGCCCGGGTGAGAGAGGATAGTGTTTGGAAAATACCTGTACTGTTGTTTGCAGATGATACTGTGTTCTTGAGTGAAGACGAAGGAGAGCTGCAAGGCTTGGTGGATGAGTTTGGGAGAGTGTGTAAGAAACGGAATCTAAAGGTGAATGTAGGGAAGAGTAAAGTGATGGTCTTTGAGAGAGGTGAAATCAGTGAATGTACAGCGAGGTTTGATGGTGAGGAATTGGAAAATATGAGTACGTTTAAGTACTTGGGTAGTGTGATGAGTAAGGATGGAGGTTTGGAGGGTGAAGTACTTGAAAGGGTACAGCAGGGAAGAAAGGTTGCTGGTTCATTGAATGCGGTGATAAGAAACAGGGAAGTGAGCATGGAAGTGAAAAAGTTACTACATGACAGTATTGTGATACCATCTCTAACGTATGGAAGTGAAGCTTGGATGTTGCTGGAAAGACATAAGTCAAGAGTGAGAGCAGTGGAAATGTGTTATTTAAGAGGAGCCTGTGGAGTCATATGGAAAGACAGGCTGACGAATGAGGATATAAAGAAGCGTTGTGGTGTGGATGTGGATGTGATAGGAAGCGTTATGAGGAACACACTGAGGTGGTTTGGCCATGTGGAGAGGATGGAGGGTGAAAGACTGATGAAGAGAATGCATGTGAGTGAGGTGGAGGGGGGAAGAGGGAGGGGGAGGCCGAGGATGAGATGGAGGGATGGGGTGGAGAGGTATATAAGAGAGGGGGGTGTGAGTTGGGAGCAGGGCAGTGAAATGGCAGGGGACAGGGTGACGTGGAGGCGTTTTGTTTGTGGTCACCCCAAACGGGATTGAGGCGTCTGGCAATAGATAGATAGATAGAATTTGTTAGATTCGCCCTGTACATATCATGATGTAATCTAACTGTATTTAGTATTGTAAGTAATTAATAATTGGCAACCTACCATTCTATAAGGGAGGTAGAGCCTGCCACACACCGCTGTGTTCCTAGACATAATCAAACTAGCACGGTTGTACATTAGCACCTTAAGGACTCTTGATTGCTCAAGCAATTACACAAAGCAGCCCCATCGTCATCGGTTGTCCGACTCTCCCTCTTCACTAGCTAAGTAACCTTTACGAATTGGCCAATTCAAGGGGGGTTAGCTAAGAGATAGAAGAGAAATAGTTATTGTAGGTGAGTTAAGGTTAAGTTACGGTTCACCTGACCCTATGAGACTTGTTTGAATTTACTTAAGGACAACTTTAGGGAAGAGTAACGACCTACGAGTTGTTTATTAGGAAATACCAGAAATTTCTTACATAGCGGTGCCCCGACAGGGATACCGACTTGAATACATTAAATATTTTTCACATTTTGGTGCCCAGAGAGAGGGCCCCGATTTGTTTACCAGAACAATTAAATGTTTTTCACAGGATGTAAATATGATTGAACAGTGTAATATAGTGTTATAAGTTACTGCAAGTGACAGTGCATAACACAGTGTAAGTAAAATAGAAGTGTAAATATTGAAAATACAATAGAAAATGTAAATAGAAATGAAAATAATTAGTAATATGAGAATATGAGTACAAATACTTGAAGTTATGACAGTGAAAGTGAAACCTTGGCTCTCTACGTATTATACTGACAGAGAAATTGAATGTCTACAGTGACAATAAAATATTATTACTGAAGGAAACTAATGGCTAAATACTGCAGATGTACAGTATATAAGTGTTATATTGTAATAGGAATATAAAGTGTGAGTGTTTTCATGAATAATAAATGACAGAATACCAGCAGGAAACGAGCGCAAGTGGGAAGCTCGTATGCCTTTGTAATTTTCATTGCTTTCACAGTGTTTTTTTTTTTTTTCGGAGTATGGATTCCAAACTATTTGAAAATCATAGAATAGTATTTCTAGTGATAATATCAGGCTGTGGTAATCATATTACGGGGTGTCTGGAAATGTAAAGTGGAGACTTCATTACCCAACTTCAGAAGTCTCCACAAGTCCTACGGTACTCGACGAAGGCTCAACAAACATCCCAGGAGAAAGCTGAAGGTATGTGCCATATGCATATGTAATAATAATTTTCTAGGACTAATAACTGATTTTTGGCAAATATTTTTAAAAAGTCAGTCGGACCGCGAATATCCTCGCCGGACACACAAGGAGCGCAAAAACAACCCCGTGGTGTAGAGGTTAATGAAGAAGTTAATAAATGGACGAATGATAACGGACCTCACACTATAAAACCAGATGCAGCCTTCACACTAGGAACAGGCGAAATTGACGAATCATGCTATGAAGTATATGGGGAATTCCAAGGTTCTCTAATAAACAGGAAGAGGGCAGTCAGGCTACTAGGTGTTCTCTCCAACCAGTACCCTTGCTTCAAAGACTGTGTCAACTGGGACAAAGTAAAAAGGAATAGTGACAAGGAAGGCCAACATGGATGCACCCTGCCTCGCTAACAATGAGAATCCTCCCAAGGCAATATCTCGTCCTCCTAGCATGGTGCCCACTCCCTCACCCGCCCATCCCAAATTAACCGCATGGACAGAGATGGGTTGGTAACTGCTGGTCATAGCAGGCACCAACACAGTGGACAGAATAAGCACCGCATGGACATGGGAACAGATGCAAGTTGCCCCGACCCTCCACCACCCAACACACCTCGGGGAAATAATGATGAGTCACAGTGGATGACATCCCACTACCAAGCCACCCCCCCACCACTAAGACCCCGCTACAATGCACACCTCCAACACCTCACAAAAAAAAGGCTGCTCGAACTACCATTTTGATCATAAAGTACAGTGTTCTAACTGCCATAGATATGGTCACAAAGGTAGACTATGTGAATTTTATAGAAAGGAGGAGTATAGCAAAGAAGGCACAGCTGATAGATATCTTTTAAACAAAAGGATAATCATGTTACAGAACACATATATGCTCAGTGAGTATGGAAGTTAAGAAGTCACTGCATGATTGTATTGTGATCTACCCTGACGTATAGAAGCGAGGCATGGACTTTGTTAGAGGGGAACAAGTCAAGAGTGAGAGCAGTGGAAATGAGTTACCTGAGAGGAGCATGTGGAGTGACATGGAGGGACAGGCTGACGAATGAAGAAGTGAAAGAACGTTGTGGGGTGGATGTGGATGTGATTGAGAAAATTTATGATAAATACACTGAGGTGGTTTGGACATGTGGAGAGAATTGAGAATGAAAGACTGACTAAGAGGGTGTATGTAGGTGAAATGGAGGTAGGGAGAGGGAGGAGGAGACCGAGGATGATTTGGAAGGATGGAGTTGAGAGGTATATGAGGGAGGGGGGAGTGAGTTGGGGGGAGGGCAGTCAAATGGTGGGTGACAGAGCGACTTGGAGGCATTTCGTCTGCTGCCACCTTTCGCGGAATTAGGACGTCGGGCAATAGATAGATGGACAGACAGACTCTCCAGTCTGTCTTTGATTAAATAAAGCTCATGATCGAAGAAAGAGACATCGATATACTTTGTGTTAGTGAAACTTGGTTGCTTTCTCACACTCCAGATTTGTATGTACACTCGGTAAAGAAAAGTATCGGTGCATAGAGGGTTCGATGTCTTCCGAAAATATTCACTCACGTGCTGGCTGTGTGGGAGGGTTGGTAACTTGTTATGCCTGGCTGTAGCGGGTTCAGTATGTTTACGTATATTTTAGCGAGGGGATACCTCAGATGACGTTATATGACACCTCCCAACACGTCGGACACAAATATTTCAGAGACCTTCGTACCGTGATCCAAAATGTTTCGTCAGTGTTGTGCACTGATACTTTAGTTACCGAGTGTACATTTTCCTAACTATAATATTTATCGTAATGATAATGTGCGCAGCGCGGGTGTCTGTATCTACATTAAGCAACACTTAACCTCGAAACTAAGAGATCCCAAAATTTCTATACAAACATGAGTGGAAGATATCTGGATCTCTGTACAGTGTAGAAAATTACCTTCATTCATTGTGGGATATATTTGCACACACCCGAAGGCTCCTTATGATTCCTTTGAATATATTAACAAGGTGCTAAGATCTGCTTTAATTCTCAGGAAAATTATATTTGTTTTAGGAGACGTAAATGGCCATCTTCTCTCCCATAATAGCAAATTATCCCATATAATAGCCAGTAATAAACTGACACAAGTAGTTAATAAGCCTGCCTGAATAACTCTTACCTCTGCTACTCTTCATATAATTATAAATAACAGTCCTAAGAAAATAACCTGTATCGATGTTGTCCCACATATCATACGTGATCACGAGCTCATAACTTTAATCACAAATATAAGTAAGCCTAAACGCCAACCTATTATTAAAACCTTCCATGACCTAAAAACCTATAGCAGTGATGTACAATGTTCCCACCAACTATTTTTTTTTGTAAATAACAGAACAGAGGAAGGAAAAACAAATGAATAAAAAAAAAAAAACATACACCAGATTACTGGTGTCCTCCATTCATAAAATATCTGTAACAGTTGGACTCGAATATCTTTAGGCTGAAGTTTGTGGGGAAACAACTCTGGGGTAAGCGAGTTCCTGAGAGATGCAGTTCGGGGAATAAAAGAATTCTGATAGGCAGAAGTTCTGCAGTATGGCTGAATGACCTTCCAGTTATGAGCGCTACCAGATGCACATGTAGCACGAGAGAAGGCATGAAGAGGTAGCACAATGGACGCAACTTCGTCTGAGCATTTGCCATAAAAATATCTGTAAAATAATGCAAGGGAGGCAACATTCCTTCTTATTTGTAGGGGAGGTAGTTTATTTATACCAGCAATAGCAGGGTTATTAATAATTCCAACAGCTTTCTTCTGAATATTGTGTAGTTGTTTTAATGCAACCTCTCCACATTCATTCCACAAGGGTGTGCAATATTCAAGCTGAGAGCGCACATGACTAATAAATTGTAGCTAACTGCTCATCAGCGAAGAAGTTACAAACTCTGTACAATAATCCAAGTTTCTTTGAGGCAGTTTAAGCAAGTGATCTGACATGAGAGGTCCAGCTGAGGACATTGTTAAGTGAGACACCAAGAATTTCAATTCTTTTGGAGATGGAAATATTAGCAGCATTTAATGTAATGTACGAATCTGGCAATATCTGTCTATTAGTAAATTTTATGTACTTGATTTTATTAGCATTAAATGAGACACGATTGTTTTGTCCCCATTCACTGATCGTAGATAAGTCTTGATTAATGGAGATGGCTGTACTGAGTTGGGAGTTAGAGATATCAGACTTTGTAAATGGGTGTTTGAGTGTGAATGAACTGTGAAGTGTTGAGTTATCTGAATATGAATGGATGGGATTTGGGGTAACAGACAAGAGATCATTAATATGAACCAGGAACAGGGTTGGTGCCAGAACTGATCCCTTTGGCATGTCAGCGTTAATTGAGTAGATTTTAGAATATACATCATCTACTTTTACCGGTACTCTTATTCTTCTGTCGCTGAGGTATGAGGAAAGCAGAGGAACGAAAGACGTTAGTCCATAGCCAGGGAGCTTGCACAGCAAGGAACGGTGCCATACTCTGTTGAAAGCTTTAGAAATATCAAGGGCTACTGCATGAGTTTCTCCATGTACGTCGATTGAATGATGAATGGTATGAGTCAGGGGACTGAGTATGTCAATGGTGGTTCTTTCATGGTGAAAACCATAGGCTAATGTCTATCACTAATTAAGTTGTTGGAATCAAGATGTTTAACTGTGAGCTTATTAATTAAATTTTCAAATACTTTACCAAGAGAAACTGTGGTAGCTATTGGAGTGTAATCAGAGGGGTCAAAGGACCTTCCTTTCTTTGGGATTGGGTGGATATTAGCTTCTTTCCATGAAGTAGGAAATGAAGAAGTACGTATGCATAGTCTGAATAGTTTAGCTAGAACAGGGGCAAATTCTGGGGAATACTTTTTCAAAACAATTGGAGGAATTTCATTTAGGCCTGGAGCTTTGTTGGTTGGTAAATTGTCTAAGATGGATTTAACGTATCATCTGTATTTTAAGTGGAACAATTTCGGGAAAGTCAAGTTCTGGTACTTGGACATTCTGGCTGACTTCCTCTATTGTAGAATTTCTGGCAAATGTACTGGCAAAGATATTTGCTTTCCCACGCGGGTCATTTGTAATGTTGCCATCTGAAGATTTTAGTGGGGGAATGGATGATGACTTGTTAAAATTATTACTGAAAGAATTGAGAGTTGACTAGAATATTCTATTGTTATTAGCGTTGTTAGGTAGTTTTGATGCTTGATTTTGAAGAAAGTCTGATTTAGCTAGATTTATTATAGCTTTGGATGGTTTCTAGTAATTTTAAATTGACAGAGTGAATCAGATTTTTTTTTTCCTTTTAGGTAAGAGTTATATGCTAATGACTTTTGGGCCGTTGCTCTGGCACAGTTGCTTTCAAACTATTTTGGCGAGTTCGATCTTTCGGTGAACTGTTGACTTGGTATGAATAAATCCATATCAGCTAGTATTAAGTAATTAACTCGCCCCGTACCGACAAATTTATTGCCAAACCTACCCCCAAAACCGACAAATTCTTTTCTTCTTTTTTTGGCTCAAACCTCCGCTTTTTATGTGAAACATCGAAAATTCATAGAGAAATCGCTCACCTGATGTTTAAAATCCCAAAACAAGTACCAGTACCCTCACCTTGCTGTGCTTTCTTTGGGGTCTGGCTCCAGAGAAAACGTGTTCTATAGGAGGGGTAACTACTCCAAACCACCCATGAAAGGTATTTATTTTTTTTATTTGGTACGAATTTATATGTAGTACAAGAGTATATTGGTTTTCACACAGTAATATAGGTGATAAAAGCATTGTTTCACTCACCAAACACATCAACATACCACACCTTTTTTGGCGACATTACCTGATCCTCATTTCTGACTGTTTCTTCCTGTAACGTTACATAAACTTTGTCCTCCACATTGCAATCAACTGGGGAATCACTCTGGCCTTGAATTTCGTACCATGGCGCGACATGTCTTTACTGACCAGGTCATTGGTAACAGGTGAGTTGCCAAGACAATGGCGTGCGAGAGGGGGGGGAGGGCACGTGGGGTAAGGCATTTCTCAGCATGGCATGGGGTAGAGGAAGGTGTTCCGTTTATACGTACCAAAAGCACGCACGAGATTTGAAAAATGTGCAAACATCGGACCTTGCAATAGCAAAACGTTCATCGTACGTTGTGGGGACAGAGCATGAAAAAAAGTTGCAACGTGCATGGTACTGTATGTGGGTATGGGGTGGGTTAATGTGGGACTGGGTAGAATTGACATCACTAGAGAAGAAAGACTGCCATAGAATGTCAGCAAGATAATTTCTAAATCCATCCCAGTTTGCCCCTGCAAATTGCCTTTGGGTCACCCTGACAGGTTCAGAACGGGGAGGCTGGGGGGGGGGGCTAACTAATGAGGCTTTGATGAGAGTGTGGTCAGATGATCCAGGTGGTGACAGTACTTCTATCCTGTACTGATCTGGATTATTTGTCAGGAATAGATCCAAGAGATTGTCATTATGGTCAGGATTATCTGGTATTTTAGTTGGTTGCATTACCAACTGTGTGAGATTAAACGATTCTGAAAACAACTTGCAATATAGACCAGCATCGTCAGTCCTGGCAGAATGGAATAAAAAATTACCTGAATATTATTCTGGATACTGCCAATGTGAATGAATGGGTTGATATGTTAACCTCAGTCCTCAACCAAAGTTTGGAAAAATGTGCCCTCCCTTGTAACCAGAGAATTAAAACATCCTCCTGCCGCACTGATTACTGATGAAATTGGAGAAATAATAAAAGCACGACATCACACACACAACCAATTAAAACTGAACAGGTTCAACATGCCCTTACAGGGAAACTACAAGGATTTAAAGAAAAGAACTAAATCACTTATTAATCAAACTAAAAACGAATATTATCACAATGAACCCTCAAATTCAAGAGGTAATACTTCTGCAACATGGAAATTAGTCTAAGACATAATACCCAACAATATAAACTCCGACAATAGCCATTCTGATAATCCACAAAATAAAGCTGAAGAATTTAATAAGCTTTTTGCAAAGTGGGTAAAAGAACTTTTGAAAATACCCAGGTCACCTTGCAAGCAACATCATAAATTCTCCATCTGAAATCCTGTCAGAGGTAATAGTACACGTTGTATGACACAATTCCGACCAGAAACTGTTCATGCTGACACTGTAATATTGAAAATTAAACATTTACAAAATACTATATCATATGGCTCAGACGATATTTCATTTCGTTTTATTAAGGATTCCCCCTTCATAACTGCATTTTATTTAATACTATATCATATGGCTCAGACAATATTTCACTTCGATATATTAAGGATTCCCCCTTCATAACTGCATTTTATTTATCCCACGTAATAAACACTTAAATTGTCACGAGCGTATTCCCAAATGCTTGAAAGAGTGCTATAGCCACACCTTTTTATAAAAATAGGGACACTTAGATCGTGAGCAGCTACCGACCAATGTCATTGCTACCTGTTTATTATTTTCTAAAATTCTTGAAAAAAAAAAAAAAATCATCTCAACTCTGCTATTAACATTTTGTGAGTCAAACAAACTTCCCTCACAAACCCAGCATACTTTCCATCCTAAGCTATCCACAAATACAGCACTCACAGTTATCATTAATAATACCTACCATAACATGGATAATAAAAACATATCAGTCTCACCCCTTAGGGAGCTATCAAAAGCTTTCAGTAGTGTCAGCCATTCCATTCTCCTCAGAAACTCAGTAAAGTAAGTGTCTATAACCTCTGGTTTGACAGCTACCTTAATACCAGAACACAGTCTGCTTGCATCCAAAACACCAAATCCTCTAAATCAAATGTCAGTTATCGGGTACCCCAAGGCTCAATTCTTGACCCTATACTATTCATGTATGTGTGAACAATCTCATAAAATCTTAACGACTGTATTTTAGTGCAATATGCTGACGACACTCAGTTTCTTCACAGCAGCAAACTAGATTCTCTCCGGGATATAGTGCACAGTGCAGAGGAAACCTTGACTATAGCCAAGGAATATTTTCTTAAGGTCGGTCTTCTAAATACCACTAAAACGCAATGTATCTACTTAGGGCCAAGGCAAATGATCTTACTAATACAACCTAACACTATTGTACAATTTGGAGACACAATATTTCAACCCAGCACTTATGTAAAACAAACTTAGGTATATATATGGATTGCTGCATGACATTTGATAAGTATATAAATGAGCTTAGCAAAAAGCCAGTGAGCATATTAATG
>NC_136972.1:11132677-11165177 GCF_032717465.1 Coenobita brevimanus | reverse complement strand
AACACAATAAATAATGAAAGTGATGGATGGTCTTCAAGCAACTTTTTTGAACCTACAAAATACAGTGCAACCATTGGCATGATCAAGAAAATCACTTACATAATAGAAAATTACAATAATAACTCACCCATTGCATCATTATCTCTTAAGGTCGTTGAACTGGTACCACATCTTTTCGTTAACAAGTCCAGCCCAAGAGCAAACATCACAGAAAATATTCAGACCATCCAAAGGAAGGTTGAAACATAGAAAAGAGGCGAAATCGACAATCTGCTTGAGGAAGCTAGAACCTTGCTGATATGAATAAGCAACCCAAGCAGAAGAAATCAGAACACCAAATATGTGGCTAGAACTATTGGCAAGAAGATGAGACAGGGAAAGGTCTTAAATGGCGACAAGATCCATGTCAGCTGAATCATCAAATGGAGTACTTGACTTGAGAATCAATGCAACAACGAAAGGGGAGAAAATCCGACTGCAAGACATAAAAGTGTCTAGTCAAAGCTTGACGGGAACTACACTCCACCCACTCTTGCCATATATGACAGGATAACTGGAGATATGGTGTGGAGGAAGGCAATGCATACACATGGAGGGGCAAGATCATCAGACCTGGATGCAAAAACATCAGGTTTGGGGAGGCAGCAAAAGACTTGTGTAACACCTCTGCTTTGCTAGCAAGGAAGCTGGCTTCAAGTCAGTGCAATAACATTGAAGCACTGCCGGCTTGCAAACTACTCCCCCTAGTCCAATATATTACCAATATGCCGGGAATCGAACCCGAGACTCTCAGGTGAGAGCCAGGCAGCATACCACTACACTACGACCAGGTAAAAGTTATCTCACATTGTCACAATCTTGTAACCAATGTCCTTCCGCCCCCAACTGTGGGCCTGAAGAGGATGAGATAACCCCCAGGCACTGGGGCAAGTAGATACTTTTAATCTATCTCATCGTATTGGTAATATATCAGATTATTTTTCCTGTGTACAGTACAGGTTTCTCTCTTCATTCTAACTTGCCGTAAGTGCTTGGGATAGAATGAAAGCATCTACTTGCCCGAGTGCCAGGGGGTTATCTCATCCTCTTCAGGCCCATAGTTGGGGGCAGAGGGACATTGGTTACAAGACTGTGACAACTTGTGAGATAACTTTTTCCTGGTCGTGGTGTAGTGGTATGCTGCCTGGCTCTCACCTGAGAGTCCCGGGTTCGATTCCCGGCATATTGGTAATATATTGGATGATTTTTCATAAAAGTGGTGAAGGCTGTTGTCAAGCAGGCCGTTGGCAACCTCCAAGTGTGTGCAGGCTAGCAGGCTGGAGGCAAGGGAGCAGTTCACTACATGAGGAAAATGTATGTGGAAGAGGACTGTCCGACAGCGTTAGTAGTTGATGTCTCACACGCATCTAATTATATGAGTCGAGAAGCAGTGCTGCACAACATCAGCGTTAAATGCCCAGCGTTTGTGCAATATGTGGAAAACACCTACAAAGAACCAGCAGACCTCTTTATTGTGGGTAAGACAGCTGCTCATGATGTCGGTGTAAGACAATCCACAGAAGGAAGTACCCAAGGGTCTCCATTGCCATGGCCATGTACACCCCGGTTTTGACAGTGCTGCAACGACAGATCAAATACCAAGCTGCCAATGTAAAGAAGTAGCCTATGCAGATGATCTCACAGGGGCTGGCAAGATAGAAGATGTGAGGAAATGGTGGGATCTTGTAACATCTCATGACCCTGAAACAGGTTACTACAGAAAAGCAAGTAAGTTCATCCTGATCTTGAAACCAGCCTACCATCAAGATGCACAGAAGATTTTGAGAGACAAAACGTGATAGTGACCAAAGAAGGCCAAAGGCTTCTAAGTGCTGCGAGTGGAACTAAGGAGTTCAAGGACCAATATGTGAGTGATAAGCTAAAAACATGGGTAAAAGAACAAAACATGTACTATCGAGCCATGCAAAAACAACCCCATGCATCATACAGCACATATACACATGGTGTAAAGCACAAGTGCACCTTCGTGATGCGGACCATCCCCGACATCGAGTTGCTGCTACAGCCACAATAGGATGCTAACAGGCAATCATTCCTCTCATCACTGACCAATGGCCACATCCCCACAACAGAAGAGAGGGACCTTCTAGAACTGCCACCCACGATGGGAGGCCTTGGCATTATAAATCTAGCAGCCGTGGCAAGCTACAAACACAGAAATTCCCATAGGCCCACAAAATCCGTGTCACAGGAGATTTGTGCCCAGGTTGAGACGAGTGAGATCAACCACCAAAGGCAGAAAAGTGTAAAGACACAGATAAGCAAAGGGCAAGCAAGACAAAAGAACAGCTGTAGCACATAACTGACTGTCTTCCTCCAGAGTGGTGCAGAAGAGTTGAAATGGCACAGGAGGCTGGGACATCGAACTAGCTGACAACCCTGCCTCTCAAGGCCAAAGGTTTCCACATCAACCAACAAGAACTTATTGACGTCATAACCTTGAGATATGGGTAGCCGATAGAGAATCTAACTCAACAGTGTGCCTGTGGCACTGTCTTTCATGCAAACCATGCAATGGTTTGCATGAAAGGAGGTTTTGTGTGCATTTGACATGATGAAGCATGTGACCTCACCTCCAAAAAGTTACAGGGAACATACCATGATGTCACCATAGAGCCAGCTCCGCTACCTCAAGATGGTGAGCACTTCATCCACAGAACACCAAACACATCAAATGATGCAAGAGAGGATATCAATGCTCCAGGCTTCTGGATACACAGGCAGTGGGCGTTCTGCGACATTAGGACATTTGATCCTGTGTCAGCATGTCACCAGCAGTTGTCTCTCAAGGCGACAAACAAGAAGAATGAACAAGAAAAAAACAGAAACTATCAAGAAAGTATCCAGCATGTGGACCATTGTCGATTCACTCCCCTTATGTTCACAGCACCAAGTGGCATTGGTCCAGAGGTGGGGAGATTCTTCTCGAGACTGGCAGATGTTTTTTCTAGGAAGAAGTATCATATTCAGAGGTCTGTTATGGCCTGAATTAAATATTAACTGTCATTCTTCCTCGTGAGGTGTACACTCTTACGCCTCGGGGGCACAAGATCATCAGCCCAAAGGCCGGTCTCTCTGGCGGGTATGGATGACGAAGTTTCTATGGTCGGCAGTCACATAGACCAGCAACTCTAATAGATTAATACCTTTATTAGCACTTATGGTCATGATAAAAAGTAATAAAAGTAGTAGTGTAATTACTAGTAAGATATTTAGAACAAAGCTGCTAGAATTATTAATATCACTTTTTCAAATGAACCACCTTCCTTTCAAGTAAGATGGAATATTGCCTTCCCTGCATTATTTTACAGATATTTCTATGGCAAATGCTCAGACGAAGTTGCATCCATTATGCCACCTCCCCACACCTTCCCCTTGTGCTACACGGGCATCTTGTATCACTCATGACTGGATTGTCTCACTGCCATACTGCAGAACTTCTGCCTATATGAATTATTTTATACCTAAAACTGCATCTCTTTGGAGCTCACTTCCCCAGAGTGATTTTTCCCCATACTTCAGCCCATGGCTGTTCAGGCATGGAAGCATACATTCCTTTCTCGTATCCTTTGTCTAACGCAAGAAAGCCTTGGTTTAATCACGCTTGTTCTAATGCTGTCCGCAACAAGGAGAGGGCCTACAAAAGGTACCGGAGCCAACCCACCCCTAAATCACATCATCTTTATGTTTCTGTCCGAAATCGTGCTGCGTCTGTTCTTCGCTCTGCTAAAAATAATTTCATCCATACTAAATGTTCTCAACTCTCCAACTCAAATTCTTCCCTCTCCTTCCGGCACCTTGCCAAAAATCTTTCTAACAACTTTACCTCGTCATCCTTCCCTCCTCTTTTCTACTCTGATGGTTCCGTAGCAATTTCTTCTACTGATAAAGCAGATCTCTTCACACAGACTTTCTCCTCCAGTTCCACCTTAGACGATTCCGGTGCTGTTCCTTCATCACTTCCCCCCTCTGACTTCCTCATGGCTGACATTAAAATTTCTTCAGCTGATGTATTTTCTGCCATCACTGGCCTCAATACTAACAAGGCATATGGGCCTGATGGAGTCCCTCCTGTTGTTCGCAAGAACTGTGCTTCTCTGCTTACACCCTGCCTAGGCAAACTCTTTCACCTTTGTCTGTCAACTTGTACCTTTCCTTCTTGCTGGAAGTTTGCTCTCATTCAGCCAGTCCCAAAGAAGGGTGACCATTCCCAACCCTCCAACTATCGTCCAATTGCTTTAACGTCCTGTATTTCAAAAGTTATCTAGTCAATTCTCAATAGAAAAATTTTAAGGTATCTTTCCTATCACAACCCTCTTTCTGATTGTCAGTACATGTTCCGTCAGGGACGCTCCACTGGCGATCTTCTCACCTACCTTTCAGACTCCTGGTCATCCTCCGTTCAGGACTTTGGTGAAAGCTTTGCCATTGCACTTGACATCTCAAAGGCTTTCGATCGAGTCTGGCATAAATCTGGCATAAGGTTTCTATCCTTCTATCTGTGCCTTCTTTGCTAGCTTCCTTTCTGGTCATTCTACAGCCGCTGTTGTAGACGGCCACCATTTTTCTCCTAGATCTATCAACAGTGGTGCTCCTCAGGGCTCTGTCCTATCACCAACTCTCCTCCTTTTATTCATCAATGACCTTCTAAGCTGTACATCTAACATTATCCACTGATACACTGATGACCCCATCCTTCACCTTTCCATTCGGTTCCCACAACGCCCATCTCAGCAGTTACTTCAACAAACAAGGAATGAGGCTATGGCACACCTAATGTCTGACTTGGTTTGTATATCTGACTGGGTTAAAAATAATTTGGTTGTTTTTAATGCATCTAAGACTCAGTTCTTACACCTATCAACCCGACAAAATCTTCCACAGGTATACCCACTAATGTTTAATAATATTCAGCTTAATCCTGCATCATCCTTGAACATGCTTGGGGTTTCATTTACGCGGAACTTATCTTGGAAAGATCATATTACATCTCTTGTAAAATCTGCTTCCAAGAGATTGGGTGTGCTAAGCCGACTCCGTTCTTTCCTTACCCCTGCACAATTGTTGACTCTATACAGGGGGTTTATCTGCCCATGTGTGGAGTACAACTCTCATCTGTGGGGAGGCTCCCCACATACAGCTCTTCTCAATAGGGTGGAGTCAAAGGCTGTTCGTCTCATTAACTCTCCTCCTCTTACTGACTCCCTTCAACCTCTGTCTCTTCGCCGCACAGTTGCATCTTTATCTCTTTTCTATCGCTACTTTAATGGTCACTGCTCCTCTGAACTCTCTGCATGCATTCCTCCACCTTTACAACGGGGGCGCAGCACCCGTCTAGCAGCAACTCTCATCCCTTTTCTGTCCAACTCTTTAATGCTTAGTTTTTGTTAACACTGTCGTTCAGGTTTATCCCTAGTAATTTAAAAGGCACGTATTTATTAAATATATCATTGTTTTAATTTGTATCTGTATTTTCCGGTATCTAACAAATTAATGATGGCCTTGGTTGGAATACAAAGTCAATTTGGAGCACGTTCAAACACAACGGAAATTGACCAATCACAGCCCGAGTGCATCGCCCAGCGTTACCAAATCCACCTGTCCTCGGCTGGCAAAATCGGTGTGTCAAACTCCGTGAAACCGAGTATAGACCAAAGATAAAGAACGAAGATATAAGGAAAGAAGGAAGAAAAAAAAAGAGAGAAATAATAACTGAGCAAAGAATGAAAGGAAGAAAGACGAAGAAGAGAGAGAGAGAGAGAGAGAGAGAGAGAGAAGGGTAGACAATAGAAAGGAATACAGAAGAAAGAAAAACTGAAGAAGAAAAGAAAGACAGTCAAAAAAAGAAAAGCAAACAGAAGGAAGAAAGATAGATAGAAGAAAGTAAAAAAGGAAAAGAAAGAGATAAGGAAAGACACGCAGACAGATTAATACAGAAAGACGAACAAACAGCAGATATAAACAAAAAACGCAGATGGACAGAAGGAGAAAGAAAGAAAAAGAGGACAGAAAGATAGAATGAAGGGAGAAAGAAAGAACAAAAAACGATAAAAATTGCAAAATAAAAAGGGAAAGCCAAAAAGATAGGCAGAGAAAATAAATATATAAATGAACGAAGAGATGAAATGTAATAGTTTCCACTATAGTGTGAATACGATAAGTAAAACTCTAACGAAATTCAAACAGCTACGATAATTATGAACTAAAAATAAAGCCAAAATCTATATATCTATTGTCAGACTCCGCAATCCCGTAAGGGGTGGCCACAAACAAGTCGCCTCCATGGTACCCTTTCCATCCGCCATTTCACAGTCCTCCCTTCAGCTCACATCCCCCTCTCTCATATACCTCTCCACTCAAACCCTCCATCTCATCCTTGGCCTCCCCCTCCCTCTCCTCCCTCCTCCAACTCACATACACTCTCCTCGTTAGTCTCACGCCCTCCATCCTCTCCACATGGCCAAACCACCTCCATGTATTTCTCCTTTCTATTTCTATCACATCCACATCCACACCACAATGCTCCTTCATTTCCTTAATTGTCTGTCTGTCTCTCCATGTAGCTCCGCAGGCTCCTCTCACATAACTCATTTCCACTGCTCTCACACTTGTGTCCTTAAAACAAGGTCCAAGCTTCAGTTTCATACATTAGAGTAGATAATACAATACTGTTTGCAGCGACTTTTTTACTTCCATGCTCACTTCCTTGTTTCTTATCACTGCATTCAAAGAACTAGAAACCTTTCTTCCTTGTTCTACCATTTGAAGCACTTCACCCTCCAAACTTCCATTCTTACTCATCACACTACCCAAGTACTTAAATGCACTCGCATTATCCAATTCCTAACCATCCAACTCACTGTACATTCAGTGACTACATTTCTCTAGCAGACCTTAACTTTATTCATCCCTACATTCACCTGTAGATTCCATTTCCTACACACTCTTCCAAACTCATTCACCAAACCTTGCAGTTCACCTTTGTCTGCACCTAACAATACAGTACCATTTGGAAATACCGGTACAAGGAGTTTTCAAACGCTCCCCTCTCCTGTTAGGGCCGCTCCAGCTTTAACTGCCCTAACTTGTATCGCTTTTATAACCTCATCCGCTTACAGACGGAACAACCATGGAGAGTGACACACCCCTGTTTCAATCCAACAATCACTCAGTTTTTCATGCACAAGCACTGCAGTCTTAGCACCATCATACAGACTCTTCACGGCACTGAACATCATCCCATTTACTCTGTATATTCTAATATTTTCCACACACCCTATCTATTGTCTAATATGTTTTCTCCAAATCCATTAAGCTGTATACGACTTCTTTCCCTTCTCTAGAAAATTTTCCACTTATGACCTAAGAATGAATGTATGATCTACACAACCTCTCCCTTCTTAAATCCTCCCTGTTTTTTTCAACTAATTCCTCTGTTATTTCCCAAACTCTGTCAATAAGTATCGTACAATACACTTTTCCTGTTACACAAAGAAGGCAATTGCCCCTATGATTATCACACTTATTTTCCTCTCTTCCTTTGTACAAGGGAACAATTACAGTAAACTTCCAATCCTCCAGGACTCTACCTTCCTCCCAGGCCAAGTAGCACATCTTCCATATTCATTCCACTACTATCTCTCCTCTAAGCTTGAGCATTTCACCGCACACTCCATGAATTCCTGAGGCTTTCCCCATTTTCACTTTCTTCATTGCTTGCACTACTTTCATCCCACTGATTTCTTCCTCTCTTCTCACCTCCCTTCTTCTCCCAGCCATTCCCCAGCCGCTTATACTCGCATTACTTTCATTTTCTGTTTTTAACAGTTCCTTAAAGAGATCTCTTCATCTACTCACATTTTCTACCTTCTCCACTAGCGATCTATCATTGTTATATTTCACTCCCCGTCTAACTTCTTTATTACCCTGTCTAACTCTCTGCACCTCTTTCCAGAGCATTTTATTACATTCCCTCCATTTTACAATGTTATCATCCTGTCTAATTCTCTGCACCTCTTTCTAGAACATTTTCTTACATTCCCTCCACTTTACAGTGTAATGCCCTCCGAATTCCTCATCCCACTCTTCTTACTCTCTCTTACTAATCGTTTCATCTCTATCTTTCTCTCTACATATAACCATCTCTTCTGTCTTCACTCACTATATGCTTTCTTCTTTTGCTCCACAGCTTGTACCACCGCTTCATTCCACCATGCTGTTCCTTGCACCCCCTTTCATCTTCCCTTTGCTGAACACACCACGTCACATGCTGCACAGACTTGGTCTGTGAATATCTTGCACACATCTTCTACCTCCCCCATCTGCTTCAAATCATATTTACCCAATCGCTCCTCTGCCTCTCTCTCATAATCTGTTTTTTTATCCAGCCTCTTGCAACCTTTCTACCCTCCGTGTACGGACTACTTCCTCCTGTCCTTCCGTTCTTCTATTCCTCCACTGCATTTGAACCTTGACTTTCACCACCACTAGGTGGTGGTCAGAAAGTCCACTCCCCCAACCTCGAATGCTTTTGCATCCATCATACACCTTCTCATTCTGTCATCCACACACACATATTCACTCATTGCCATCCGTTCGTTCAGTTCTTCAATAACCCTTCTCATCACTCCCTACGTATACCAGTGGATCATTTTGTGCCTGAAGACGGTATTGACTATGACCAACTCCCTCCCCACACACATGTCCACTAGAGCACTGCCATTTTCATCCACTTCCGCAGGCACACCCCATTCACTAACTAGTCCATCCACCTTCACTTTCCCTACATTTCCATTTATATCTCCAGCGAAAAACGCTCCCTTATTCCTTGAAAAAAATCCATGCACACTTCCATATTTACCCAGGACTCTTCTCTCACACTACTTGCGCGATCTTGTATTGGTGCATACACACACACAGCCACACACATTTTTAGTCCTACTTTCAGTCTTACACAATCCTTGAGCCTACTGATCCATACTCTGCTATATTCTCTTTCCATCCCTTGCACACAAAAGTGCATACTCCTTCTTTTGGCACACCACTCTCACCTACTTTCACGCACATATACCCCATCCATACCCCCACTCTATCACCCTCTTTCCTCACCGTTAAGTCCCAGTTACTCTATCTCAGTTATGCCACATATGTCCACCTTTGCACCCTCTAGCACTTGGACAATCTCTCTCTCTCTCTTTCACCTCAACATGCGCACCCCTTACATTCCATGATGCAGTCCATATCATGTCATTTGTTCGGCCCTTATTCGTCACCTGTTAGTCAGTCCTGGTCCGAGGCTTCTTGTTTGTATTTTTAGTTAGTTATTTTCCGGGAAGGGGAGCTATGTCCCCACCAATGTACTTGATGTCGAGTAGGGAACACGCGTTGGTTAGCTGTAAGGTTACCACCCAGAGTTGAAAATGAATTTCCTGGTTTACAGGAAATCATTTGGCTTGGCACTCAGTGTAGAACTACCCTAGAATAGAGTATTGTTACACTAAGTGGGTGGTTAATGAGCGTCCCCACTTACCAAAGTACCAAAGCACAAAAATTAATTCAAATAAAACTAAAATGAAACAGGAGGGTAATGAAATTTAACAGGAAACAACAGCAGTTAAAACGATATCCATATGAAGCTAACGTCAAATAGATACAAATGAAACAAAAAATATACAGGAGATAAAAAAAATATATCATTGAAGCAGAAAGAAAAATAACAAAATAAATGATAAACTGAACCTAAAACCGAAACTCAAACGAAACATAAAACCTCTGAAAGGTAAGGTCGAGACTCAAAATGAAACTAGTTCAAATGGGACCCGTAAACGAAACACAGAATAAAACAGCAAAGTTTGGGAGTTTAATTAAACAGGACCGAGATACAGTACAATGTAAAAGAGACATGAAACAACATGGTTGTTAGGTCGCCCTTATCAAACAATCTATAGTGTGCAATTCCCACTTCAAACGTCAGCTCATTTTGCGTATGAGGAGAATTCTTGAAATATGCTAATTCAATCCTCATTACAAAAAGATTCTTTAAAATACAAAATTGTTGTTTTTCTTTCTATGAAATGTTTCCTGAATTTCTCAACAACTGCATGACTGTGTTTTCCGACTCATTTAGAGCTCTTTTGGCTGAGAGGCATATTTACCGTTATTGCCCTAAAAGACGTGATCCTCAACATCAGTAGAGAACAGAGGTTTTGAATTACTCTTATGGCGGTTACTCTCAGTTAAATGAATTATAAATAAATAAAAAAGGAAAGAGAACCTGCATGATGGAGTAAAAATAGGTAACTGAAACAATGAAATGAAACAAGAAAGACTCAAAATAAAAACATGAGAGCTCTTAATGACACAGAACAGACACTTAACGTAAAAGAAAGGTCGAACCTCAGAACGATACTCGCTATACAATGAAACAAGAAAAAATTCAGAATAGCAAAACATGGGCTGTTAATCAAAGAACAGGGATAAAAATTATACCTAAACGAAACATGAAACAACCACTCAGTAAGGTGGAAACGAACTGAAACTAAGCATAAAATGAAATTTAAAAATCAAAGAGCAATATAAAGTTCTTAATAAATCAGCAATGATAAAAGTAAAATTTAAAAGAAACAAATCAAACAAAAGTGAAACAAAAATGATTCAGCAAAATTAGGTTTCTTCACATCTGGTGAGGAACCATTTTCTTTTCCAATATTACCTCAGGCCTCTTCCCTGGCATTACTCTCTCTCTCTCTCTCTCTCTCTCTCTCTCTCTCTCTCTCTCTCTCTCTCTCTCTCTCTCTCTCTCTTTTATTTGTACCAAATCTACTGATTTGTCATTATGTGTTTGTCTGTCACTATCCGTGTACGCCCCCACCCCCTATCTCTCTCTCACTCACTCTCCTGTTTGTACTAAATCTAGTAATTTATTTGCCATTTTGTGTTTGTCTATCACTATCCCTGTACTCTTTCTCTCTCTCTCTCCCTTTCTCTCTCTCTCTCTCTCTCTCTCTCTCTCTCTCTCTCTCTCTCTCTCTCCCTCTCTCTCTCTCTCTCTCTCTCTCTCTCTCTCTCTCTCTCTCTCTCTCTCTCTCTCTTTCCGAGGGGAAAAGGATTTTTACAGGCATTTCTTAAGTAAGAGTTTGTATTACTGTTTCTTTATGTGGCAGGAGAAGTTGCTTTGCAAATGCTCCTAAGAAGACAATGAGTTCTAAATTGTTATGGATGGTCTCTCTCTCTCTCTCTCTCTCTCTCTCTCTCTCTCTCTCTCTCTCTCATGAACTTGAAGGCGGTCGTAACAGAGATGATTGTTCGTCGTAAGTCGTATGTCGTCCCAGCTGGCTTATGAAAGGCAGTCTGGGCTTTAGTGAACACACACACACACACACACACACACACACAGAGGGATTCCATCTGGACGGACGTGTGACGCCGGCGCTCCGTGCCGAATCATCACGGCAAGTGGCATTACCTAAATTTGTATCTTTGTATGAGTCAAGCTCAGTACCAGGTTAGACTAAATGATTGTTCATTATTAAAAGGAAAAAAATAATAAGTTTAAACAAAGACTTGTTCAAACAGGAAATAGAACCAAGACGAAAGAAGACGCTGAGTCATCTCTGAGGTTTGTTTAGACTACAACAACACGGAGATTGTAAGTACATGATCTGCACTTTAAGTATTGAAAAATGGATACATACTTTAGTAAAGCAAAATTTGGAAAAGAAAAGGGATAAAGGCAAAAAGCAAAATGATGATTTCTACCAAGAACTGGTTGAAGTACAGACTCACAATAGACTGGTTGAACGTGTAAACAAACTAGAAATGGCTTTCAAAAATGAAATTGATGAAATAAAGAAGCAGATGCACTTGCAAAAGGAAGAAATAGAAAAACTAGGAAGGGAGGCCAATAAGAAAGACACAACCATCAGTGAACTAACAGTGGAATTGAGTACACTTAGGAAGAAAATGAGTGAAATGGCAAGTACAGTAGTCAGTCACGAGAGTGTTATGGAAGAGTTCAAAAATGACACAGAGACAATTAGGCAAGTTAGCAGTCTTATTGACCAGAGCAGTGATATTGAGGAGAAGATAACACAAGTGAATGAAGCTGTGCAAAGCTACAAAAATGATGTAGAAACCACGTATGCTGAAATGGTGAAAGTAAAGAAAGACTTAGAAACAAGGGTGGAGGAAAAAAGCATTAAAAAGGAGGTGAAAAGAATAATCCAAAACAATCCAAAGTTAGTCAGAGATTCAGTAGAGATAAACAAATCAATAGTAATCACTGGTATAGAAGAGGAAGAAGTTAAAAACAAGATCACAAGAGACAAAAAGGAGATGACAAATGTAATGAACTTACTGAAAGAAGTATCAGAGGAAATCTGTAGTAAAGACATAGAGGAACACAAAAGGTTAGGGAAATATGAGAAAAGCAAGACAAGACCTCTAAAGGTGACTTTCCAGAGTGTAAACACTGTGGAAGAGATACTAAAAAATGCAAAGAATCTTATGGAAAAAGAGGAGTTCAAAAATGTATGGATAAAAAGATGCCTAACACAAGAGGAACTGGAATTACTGAAAGAGAAAAGGGAGGAAGCAAAAACAAAAAATGATGGAAGATCAGAAGAGGAGAAGAGGAAATTTTTTTACAAAGTAATAGGATTGCAGGTACGAAAGTGGTACACAAACAGGATGGAAGAAAAAGGAGGAAGGTAGTAGAACCATGTCATGACAAATATATAAACAAGATGATAAAGTTGATGTACTCAAATGTGGATGGAATGGTATCTAAATTACTAGAGATGAATGATTATGTCAGAGAAAATGAACCACAAATAATATGCCTAACTGAAACAAAATTAACACCAAGGATATCCAATGACATACTAAACTTAGAGGAATACAATATATGGAGAAGAGACAGAAATTTAAAAAAAGGAGGAGGAATTATAATATTAACTAAGAAAAATCTAAAAGTCAAGGAAATAAAACTAGATATACAATCACAAATAGAACTGATTGCAATAGAGATCGACACATCTGAAGGTAAAGTAATTGTAGCCAATTTGTACATGCCACCCAGATCAAACACATGGGAAAGAGACGAATATGAGGACCTGGCAGAGAGTATAATTCAGAGTATAAGATCATTGCTACATAAAATGGAAGAGAAATCGGAAAGAATTATACTAACTGGGGACTTCAATACAAATATAAATTGGAATACTCTAGATATAAATAGCCAAGAAAGCTGTTGGGACCAAAAGCTCCTGGATCTCGTGCAAGAGTTTTTCCTAACGCAACATGTGAGGGAAACCACCAGAAAAAGAGGACTTGATGTACCTTCAGTGCTAGATCTAATATTTACTAGGCAAGAAAATGATTTTGACAGTTTAATACATCACCCTCAACTCGGCAAAAGCGATCAGGCAGTACTAAATTATAACTTCAGGATAGCATATGACATAGTAAACAGCAATGAGAGTTACAAAAAGAGCCTAACCTATAAAAAACGAAATTATCAAGACCTAAAGAAGTATTTCTTAGAAGTTGATTGGGAAAATGAGCTTAGAGGACAAGATTTAAATGCTGTATATAAAAAATTTTGTGAATTTTATGAAATAGGAGTCCAGAAGTACATCCCACAGCACAAAGAAGCAGATAAGAAAATACAGAAATGGTTCAATACAGAATGTAAAAAATCAAAAGAAAGAAGAGATTTGTTGTGGAATAGATACAGAAGACACAATAGTGAAAGGGCGTATAATAATTACAAACAGGCAAGAAACGACTATACAAGAATAAGGAGGGAAGCCCAAAAACAGTTTGAGGAGGATATAATAAATAAAAGTAGTGATCAACCAAAGCTGTTTTACAGCTATATCAGAAGCAAAACCAAAGTAAAAGATATAATACAATCCATTACGGACGAGGGAATCACTTATACACAAGAGAAAGATATTTGTGAAGCACTAAATAAGAATTTCCAATTAGTTTTTACAGAAGAAAAAAATTTTGATTAAGCCTATGTGGAACACGCATGTCCACACATACTACCAGATATACAAATAGCAGAAAAAGTAATACAGGAGGAGTTGAGTAGATTAGATAGACGAAAAGCAAGTGGTCCTGATGAAATTTCATGTTGGGTATTACGAGAATGTGCAAAGGAGTTAAGTAAACCATTATTTTTAATTTTCAAGAAATCCTTGAGTCAAGGTAAACTACCTGATATTTGGAAAAAAGCAAATATTGTCCCCTTATTCAAGAAAGGAAATAGACAAAATCCACTCAACTACCAACCAGTATCACTGACCAGTGTTGTAAGCAAGGTATTAGAAAAACTTATAAGAAAAGCTTGGGTAAATCATCTAGAAGAACACAGTATGATAACAGAAAGACAGTTTGGTTTCAGAAAAGGAAAATCATGTGTTACTAATCTGTTGAGCTACTATGACAGAGTACCAAACACAATATAGGAAAGGGAAGGATGGGTGGACAGTATCTATTTAGATTTCAAGAAAGCTTTTGACACAGTACCACACCAAAGACTTTTATGGAAACTGTACCATCAAGGAGGAATTCGAGGCAAACTTCTTTGTTGGATGCAAGACTTTCTCATAAAAAGAGAAATGAGGACAGTACTAAGAGGAAACTACTCATCATGGAAAGAAGTGACTAGTGGAGTACCACAGGGTTCAGTGCTGGCACCAATCATGTTTTTAGTGTATATAAATGATATAAACAGTAACACTGGAAATGAGAGCTATCTGAATATGTTTGCAGATTATGCAAAAATACAAAGGAGAATTACTAACACAGACTCTTGTAGGGAGCTACAAGAAGAATTAAATAAACTTCATGAATGGAGTAGTACATGGCAAATGGAATTGAATGTGGACAAGTGTCATGTAATCAAGTTTGGTAAAAATGGAAAAAGACCTGATTGGGATTATAAGTTAGGAAATAAAACCCTATACACATCAGAAAGAGAGAAAGACCTAGGTGTGATTATCAATAACATATTATCTCTGGCTGACCACATCAGCGAGAAGGTACGGAACATGTATACACTGCTTGCAAATATGAGAATAGCATTCACATACATAAATGAAGATATGCTAAGAAGGATAATAACATCATTCATTAGACCAACCCTGGAATATGCATCAGTAGTCTGGAGTCCTCATCTCAATAAGCATATAGACAAGATTGAAAAAGTTCAAAGGGCCGCTACAAGATGGATACCAAGCTTAAGGGACCTAAGCTACGAAGAAAGATTAAATAAACTGAATTTACCAACACTACAGGAGAAAAGGAAAAGAGGTGACATGATAATGCTATATAAGTGCATATCAGGAAAGGAGAAAATAGACATAAATGATTACTTAACATATGGAGAAGCATCAGCAAGAGGACACTGCAAAAAACTGCATAAGAAGAGAGGTGATAAAGACGTAAGGAAATTTAGTTTCCCAAACAGAGCAATTGATCAATGGAATGCACTACCGAATGAAATAGTGTGTGCCAAAACAATTCACAAATTTAAGGATATGTACGATAAATATGGTTTAAGACACGGGACAGTACGAGCTTGACTCATTCCTGTAAAGATACAATTAGGTAAGAACAATTAGGTAAGGTAAGAACTAAAATTTACGTTTTCTTTTAAGTAAACAACAATATAAAATTTTTCCCCTCTCCCCTCTCCATTGCAGTCAACACTTCCTTACATGCTTTTTGACACCCTTTCCACACCCAGCACAATAACATTTCGTCCATTCGTCATTATCTGTTCGTCACCTTTCATAGAGCAAACCCATATTCTCTCTCATCTGGCATTAAAGAATCGTATTTATGACAGTGCAAAACTAAAATATTAATGAAACTGTATGTATAATTATTTCTATAAGTCTAAAAATGGAATCTGTCTGTCTGTCTGTCTGTCTGTCTCTCTCTCTCTGAAGGTGTGTGTGTGTGTGTGTGTGTGTGTGTGTGTGTGTGTGTGTGTGTGTGTGTGTGTGTGTGTGTGTGTGTGTGTGTGTGTGTGTGTGTGTGTGTGTGTGTGTGTGTGTGTGTGTGTGTGTGTGTGTGTGTTTGTGTGTGGGTGGGTGGGTGGGTGGGTGGGTGGGTCGGTGGGTGGTTGGGAGGGTGGGAGTGTGTGTGTGTGGGACAGAGAGAGAGAGAGAGAGAGAGAGAGAGAGAGAGAGAGGACAAGGGAAAAGAACATGAGAGAACGAGTAACGCTGAAAAAAAGGAGGACGAAAAGAGGAAAATAATGATAGAAGGATACGAGGAGAGAAGATAAAGGCAGGTGATATCAGTCAGCTGGAACTTACAGCCATGAAGACGAGAGCCGGGGAAACAAAAGGAGAAGAGAGAAAAATAAATCAGGGAAAATACTTTAAACGTGGAAACTAAATAAAAAAAATTATCTTAATTTGCGGTATGGAGAAAATGATGATGATGATGATGATGATGATGATGATGATGATGGTGATAAGCTATATTATAATGGTCCGATTTCTGTGTGTTTGTTTGTTACCGTAACTCAGTAAAAACAGCACATGTAGCACAAATACTTGTTATAGCAAGGTACCATTAATATACTCTAGCTTGAAGAACAAGAAAAACTCGAAGTCCCATCGGGCCACCGGTTCCCCGGTTATGACTCATTTCTGAAGAGAGAGAGTGCCTTGACATTGAGCGGTGGCCGCCGAAGGCTGCCTTTAGGTGAGGAGTAATAATAATAATAATAATAATAATAATAATAATAATAACAATAATAATAAAAAATAATAATAATACTTATCTATCTATCTATCTATTGCCAGACGCCTCAATCCCGTTTGAGGTGGCCACAAACAAATCGCCTCCAAGTCGCCCTGTCCCCCGCCATTTTACTGCCTTGCTCCCAACTCACACCCCCCTCTCTCATATACCTCTCCACCCCATCCCTCCATCTCATCCTCGGCCTCCCCCTTCCTCTTCCCCCCTCCACCTCACTCACATACACTCTCTTCGTCAGTCTTTCACCCTCCATCCTCTCCATATGACCAAACCACCTCAGTGTGTTCCTCATAACGCTTCCTATCACATCCACATCCACACCACAACGCTCCTTTATATCCTCATTCGTCAGCCTGTCTCTCCATGTGACTCTACAGGCTCCTCTTAAATAACTCATTTCCACTGCTCTCACTCTTGACTTGTGTCCTTCCAACAACGTCCAAGCTTCACTTCCATACGTTAGAGTTGGTATCACAATACTGTCATGTAGTAACTTTTCACTTCCATGCTCACTTCCCTGTTTCTTATCACTGCTTTCAAAGAACCAGCAACCTTTCTTCCCTGCTGTACCCTTTCAAGCACTTCACCCTCCAAACCTCCATCCTTACTCATCACACTACCCAAGTACTTAAACGTACTCACATTTTCCAATTCCTCACCATCTAACCTCGCTGTACATTCACTGACTTCACCTCTGTCAAAGACCATCACTTTACTCTTCCCTACATTCATCTTTAGATTCCGTTTCTTACACACTCTCCCAAACTCATCCACCAAGCCTTGCAGCTCCCCTTCGTCTTCATTCAACAACACAGTATCATCTGCAAACAACAGTACAGGGAGTTTCCAAACACTATCCTCTCTCACCAGGGCCATTCCAACATCCACTACCCTACCTTGTACCTCTTTTATTACCCCATCCATGTACAGATTGAACAACCATGGAGACATGACACATCCCTGCTTCAACCCAACTTTCAAAGAGAAAAATTCACTTAGTTCACCATCCACACGCACAGCAGCTTACACACCATCTTACATACTCTTCACAGCATTCAGCAACTTCCCATCTACTCCATATATTCTTAACACTTTCCCTAATCCTTGTCTATCCACCCTGTCATATGCTTTCTCCAAATCCATGAAAGCCGCATACAACTTCTTTCCCTTCTCTAGAAACTTTTCCACTAAAGATCTAAGAATGAATATCTGATCTACACAACCTCTTCCCTTCCTAAAGCCTCCCTGTTCTTCTCCAACTAATTTCTCTGTTCTTTCTCTAACTCTGTCAATAATACTTATAATAATAATAAAATGTCTGAGAGAGAGAGAGAGAGAGAGAGAGAGAGAGAGAGAGAGAGAGAGAGAGAGAGAGAGAGAGAGGATAAATCTGAAGAGGACGAAGAAATGAGCTTAAGGTAGCACACGAATGCAAACAAATGGCCAGAGTAACAAACAAAATCTGAAACGAAGAAAAATACAAAAACATCAGACAAAAACAGTAATTCATGGCCAGTAAAAAACAGCAAACACAAGCAAGGCAAATATAAATAACAGCAAACAACAGCAGAGCCAAAAGTAAGTAAAATTAGATAAAGAGTGGCAAACAAAAGGAGAGGCGAGCAAGGGTCACAACAGCAAACAACAAAAGCAAGAGAAACAAAGGAACACACAAAAGAGGAAATTGCAGAAAAAAATTAAAGCCGAAAAGTTAACAGTGTTTGTGTGCCTCATGATGATGATGATGATGATGATGATGATGATGAAAATGGTGATTATGATGATGAGGAGGAGGAGGAGGAACAGGAGGGCAAGAGGAAGAGAAGTAAAGACACAAAGATGATGATGATGATGATGATGATCATGAGACGAATACGATGAAGATGAGGACAGATAAAATGATGATGATGAAGATGATGATGATGATGAAAAGATGAGTAGAAGGAGAAAGAAGATGCAGTAGAGATGATGATGATGATGATGATGATGATGATGATAATGATGAAGAAAAAAAGGAGTAGGAGGAAAAAGAAAATGCAGTAGAGATGAGGATGATAATGAGGAAAAAGAGAAGTAGAAGGAGAAAGAAGATGCAGCACAGATGAACATGAGGAGGAGGAGAAAGAAGAGGAGGAAGAGAAGGACAAGGAGGAAAAGGAGGAGGACGAGGATGAGGATTAATTTAATGGAGAATGATATGCAAGTTCAGAAGGCGAAGAAGTCAACAACGATGACGAAAAGGAGAAGAAAATGATGGAATAAACACAGTCAGCTGTCTATCTATATACTGCTAAAATTCTCATTCTGTGAATCCGTTTGTCTGTTTGTACTCACATATTAGACAAAAAGTTCATTACAGAACAAAATTTTTTGAATCTATCTATCTATATATTGCCAGACGCCTCAATCCAGTTTGGGGTGGCCACAAACAAATCGCCTCCAAGTCGCCTTGTCCCCCGCCATTTTACTGCCCTGCTCCCAACTCACACCCCCCTCTCTCATATACCTCTCCACCCCATCCCTCCATCTCATCCTCAATGTACCTAAAATGCGCTGACTTTGAAAATGCGTAAAAATTCCGAGTGCAATCGGCCTGTGGCTACCGTAAAAAGGTTGCTAATTACCACACATCCATATCTTATATTACGCGGTAAATGCGGCTGGGCATGTCCGTGGAGTTTCATGTCTCTACAGAGAGAGAGAGAGAGAGAGAGAGAGAGAGAGAGAGAGAGAGAACTTAAAGAATGCGTAAAAATAACTGGTGCAATAATTGGCGTCTGGTTGCCTAAAATGATGTTAATTAACACAAGCCCGTATCATACATTACCCAGTAAATGCGGCAGGACATTCCATGGAGTTTCATGTTTTTGCAGCGAAAGAGTGAGTTTGTCTACCTTTCTGTCCGTCCTCTATGGAAATCAAGGGGGATGCATATAGAACTCTTTTAACAGCTCTGACAGGTGTAATTTCTTATAACAAATTTATACTTTTTCAGCGTGTACATTACATAAGCTAATGTGACTAGCCTGATGGCCAAGATAATTTATCAGAAAGAGTCAACATAGTGGAAAGATGGTAGCCAATTACAGATGATTTTTTTTCTTCTATAGCCATATCATTAGCTACAGCAGGTCAGATGAGTAGACAGATTGGTGGGATGGGTGGGCAGGGATGGTGGGTGGGTGGGTAGTGAGAAAATAGGTCCATGGAAGGAAGAGGCCAATGGAGAGTATAACCCTGGGGAAATGGGCCCAAGGATAAAATGGGAACCCGAGGGTGTTCTCCCACAAGAAGTGGCCATCCAGGGGTCCAGGTAATACACGATCATTGGGTTTTACCCAGGCAACGCAGGGTACCCTTCTTGTTACAACAAAAAATCTCACTCTCCACCATCGCTGTCCACCAAAACAAAACAAAATCACCATCACAACCAACAATACAACCACCAACACATTCGCCATCACAATCAGCAACACACATCACCAACTCAAAAACCGAACAAAATCACCAACACAATCACCAAAACAAAACCATCACCAACACAATCTCCAACACAGTCATAAACACAATTGTCAACACAATCACCAACACAGTCACCAACACCAGCACAATCGCCAACACTATCACCAAAGCAAAACTCAATCGCCAACACATTCACCAAACAAAACACAATCACTAACACAATCGTCAAAACAAAACAGAATCATCAACACAATCACCAAACTCAGCACCAACGGCTGTAAACAGAATGGGACTTTTATGACGGACCGTGAATCGTGGTACCTGATGGCCACACGCACACACACACACACACACACAGACACAGACACAGACACACACACACACACACACACACACACACACACACACACACACACACACACACACACACACGAAGGTCGTCCGCAACACAGATTATAGTCAATACATAGTCAATACATTCTTGTCGTTTATGCTTTCATATTTCACACACACACACATACACACACACAACACACACACACACACACACACACACACAATAAATAAGAATTGTGTCCCACCTATCAAAATGCTATTGATTCATCGAGTTTAGATAAAAACAAGAGATAAAATGTCTATAACAGCCACGTGATTAAATCTAAAATTTCCAGGTGGAATGCAAGCCCCCATTCACTGAAGGTCAATTACGGAATACCTGTGGTCATTAGGTTTCGCTAGCGTGCATCCCATCTTACAGAGCAGCATCCCATATTACAGAACGCAGTCACCACCCACACAGGAAGGCCTGGGACGTTCCGTCATTATCACGTATTACAAAAATGTAAGAGGTGCGAATGATGAAAGAGAGAGAGATTGTCCAGGTGCTTGAGGGTGCGAAAGTTGATGTATGTGGAGTAACTGAAACTAAATGGAGAGGTGAGAGTGTGAGAGAATGGGAGTATGGATGGGGTATATGAGCAGGAGTAGGTGAGAATGAGAGGGCAAAGGAAGGTGTATAGTTGTGAGTAAAAGATGGAAGAAGAACATAAGAGTGTATGGATCAGTTGGGTCAAGGATTGTGTGGGTAAGATTGAAAGTTGGAATACAAATGTGGGTGATTGTGTGCGTGTATGCACCAATGCAAGATCGTGCAAGCAGAGTGAGAGAAGAGTTCTGGACAAATGTGGAAGTGTGTGTGGAAAAGTTTAGAAGGAATGAGAGAGTGTTTTTGATCAGTGATATGAATGGTAAAGTAGGGAATGTGAAGCTGGATGGAATAGTTGGTGAGTGGGTTGTGCCTGCTGAGATAGATGAGAATGGCAGTGCGTTAGTGGACATTTGTGCTGGGAGGGAGTTGGTGATAGCCAATACCCTCTTCAGGCATAAAATAATCCACAGGTATACATGGTGAGTGATGAGAAGGGTGGGTGGTGAACTGAATGAAAGGAAGGCAATGATTGCTTATGTGTGTGTGGATGAAAGGATGCGAAGATGTGAAATGGATGCAAGAGCTTATAGTGGTTGGGGGAGTGGACTTTCTGACCACTACTTGGTGGTGGCCAGAATAAAGATCCAAATAAGATGGAGTAATAGAAGAAGGGAAGGACGGGAAGAAGGAGTATTTGCAAGGAGAGTGGAAAGGTTACAAGACGATGAGAAAAAGGCAGAATATAAGAGAGAAGTGGAGGAATGATTGGACAAATATGAATTGGAGCAGATGGGGAACGTGGAAGGTGTGTGCAGGACATTCACAGAAGAAATGTGTGCAGCATGTGATGTGGTGTGTGGGATGAAGAGAAGACGGAGGGAGGTGCAAGGAACAGCGTGGTGGAATGAAGAGGGGAGACAGGCTGTGGCACAAAAGAAGAATATCATACAATGAATGGATGAGAAATAGGGGCGTGGAAGAAGTTGAGAGGCGGAAGAGAGAGTTATATGTAGAAAGAAAGAGAAAGGTAAAAAGATTATTAAGAGAGACAGTAAGAAGAGAGTGGATGAGGAATTTGGAAGGAATTTGAGTGTAAAGTGGAGGGACTGTAAGAAAATGTTCTGGAAAGAGGTGAAGAAAGTAAGACTGCGTGGAAGTGAAGTTAGGAGGGAAGTGAAAGATAAAAATGGTAGATTACTAGTGGAGAAGGGAGAAAAGTGAGCAGATGGAGATAACACTTTAAGGAATAATTGTTGAACATTGAGGATGGAAGTGATGCGAGTATAAGTTGCTGGGGAATGGCTGGGAGAAGGAGGGAGGTGAGAAGACAGGAAGAAATCAGTAGGATAGAAGTTGTGGAAGCAATGAAGAAAGTTAAATTAGGGAAAGCCCCAGGAATTGCTGGAGTGTGTGGTGAAATGTTGAAGCATGGGGGAGAGATAGTAGTAGAGTGGATGTGGAAGATGTGCAGATTGGGCTGGGAGGAAGGTAGAGTTCCGGAGGATTGGAAGTCAGGTATAATATTATTCCCTTGTACAAAAGAAAAAGGGAAAAAGAAGTGTGTGGTAATCACAGAGGCATTTTTTTCTTAGTATAATAGGAAAAGTGTATGGTAGGATACTTATTGACAGAGTTAGGGAAATAACAGAGGAATTAGTTGGAGAAGAACAGGGAGGCTTTAGGAAGGGAAGAGGTTGTGTAGATCAGATATTCATTCTTAGATCTTTAGTGGAAAAGTTTCTAGAGAAGGAAAAGAAGTTGTATGTGGCTTTCATGGATTTGGAGAAAGCATATGACAGGGTGGATAGACAAGGATTGTGGAAAGTATTAAGAAAATATGGAGTAGATGGGAAGTTGTTGAATGCTGTGAAGAGTATGTATGATGGTGCTAAGGCTGCAGTGCGTGTGGATGGTGAACTGAGTGAATTTTTCTCTTTGAAGGTTGGGTTGAAACAGGGATGTGTCATGTCTCCATGGTTGTTCAATCTGTACATGGATGGGGTAGTAAAAGAGGTACAAGGTAGGGTAGTGGATGTTGGAGTGGCCCTGGTGAGAGAGGGCAGTGTTTGGAAACTCCCTGTACTGTTTTTTGAAGATGATACTGTGTTCTTGAGTGAAGACGAAGAGGAGCTGCAAGGCTTGGTGGATGAGTTTGGGAGTGTAAGAAACGGAATCTAAAGGTGAATGTAGGGAAGAGTTAAGTGATGGTCTTTGAGAGAGGTGAAGTCAGTGAGTGCACAGCGAGGTTGGATGGTGAGGAATTGAAAAATGTGAGTACGTTTAAGTACTGATGAGTGAGGATGGAGGTTTGGAGGGTGAAGTGCTTGAAAGGGTGCAGCAGGGAACAAAGGTTGCTGGTTCCTTGAAAGCAGTGATAAGAAACAGGGAAGTGAGCATGGAAGTGAAAAAGTTACTACATGACAATATTGTAATACCAACTCTAACGTACGGAAGTGAAGCTTGGACGTTGTTGGAAGGGCACAAGTCAAGAGTGAGAGCAGTGGAAAAGAATTATTTAAGAGAAGTCTGTGGAGTCACATGGAGGGACAGGCTGACAAATGAGGATATAAAGGAGCGTTGTGGTGTGGATGTGGATGTGATAGGAAGCGTTAGGAGGAATATACTGAGGTGGTTTGGCCATGTGGAGAGGATGGAGGGTGAAAGACTGACGAAGAGAGTGTATGTGAGTGAGATGGAGGGGTGGAGAGGGAGGGGGAGGCCGAGGATGACATGGAGGGATAGGGTGGAGAGGTATACGAGAGAGGGGTGTGTGAATTGGGAGCAGGGCAGTGAAATGGAGGGGGACAGGGCGACGTGGAGGCGATTTGTTTGTGGCCACCCCGAACGGGATTGAGGCGTCTGGCAATAGATAGATAGACAAAAATTATTGAATACTGAATAAAATAGGGATTATATAGACTGGAGTAGTTACAGATTAAACAAAGAATGGATTAAATTGGGATTAAATATAAATGGATTAAACAAGGATTAAACTGATGATGGATTACGTATGGATTATACAGGAAATGGGTTATATTGGCAATATATACAGAATGGATTACATAGGGACTGAATAAGAAATGGATTATATAGGGATTAAATAGAGGATCGATTAAATGGGAACTGAATACTGAATGGATTCAACAGGAATCAAATAAAGGATGGATAAAATAGGTATTATACAATATGGATTTAACCTCCTGTGGCAATTGGCATCAATGCAGTGTGACTTGTAGAAAATTGTAAAAAAAAATTTTGGGCATGGAACGGTGATCTGGGAGATGTTGACATAAACTTACTCTAACCTCTTAACCACTCAAACAGCCACTATATCTTGTGAATCAGTCATGAGTACATTTCAGGCTTTTGATTTTCTCAAGTGTTGATTTTAGTATGAATAAGAAAGCAAGAAAGCCAAGAAAAGAAAGTGCAGCACATATTGATTTTCTCTTTTTGTTCCTTCTCTCTTTCTGTTTCTTTTCTTTCTTACACCACGCAAAGTAAAAAAAAAAACTACAGGAAATTTTTTTATAAACAATAGAGGGAAGACATTCACAATTATATTTTTATTTATAAGTACATACTATACTATATACTGACTTTGTTCATTTTATGTATTGCCTGCTTTGCACAAACATTTCAGCAACGTATGAGGTGTTCTCGTGGTGAATAAATGGATGTAAAACCTTCCCTTCCCATTGCACGAATTCACTCGTTCAAGATGCAAATCTCGGGTAGTAACGAATCTTGGCCGAGATGATTTGGCTTATGCACACACAGCAGCACCCATTACTTAGAAACAGACTTAAAATAGCATCCTTATTCTCTCTTTCCACACGAATTAGACCACGCATAGTTAGAACAAAAAAAAAAAACAAACAGGAGTAATCATTACAAATATGAAAACGTGGGAAAACTTTCATAATTATTTTTTTTATTTATAAGTACGTATATCATTTACTGAATTAGTTCATTTTACATATTCCTTGCTTTGCTCAATCATTTCAGCAACATATGAGATGTTCCTGTGGTGAATATATGCAATGGTGGGAACGTTACTAATAAAAAGTAGCGGCGCTCCCATTCCCGTTGCTAGCTCGATAAAGTAGTGGCGTTACTGGTTACGCTACTTGATACGAAATGTAGTGCTTTCCCGCTCCTGCTACTTTGGATAAGAAAAGGGTACAGGAAGGAAAGGTTAACAAAAATCTGTCATATAGCAATACCCTATACTGTTTTGATAATATTAGTCAGCCTGAGTGGTTATGTTGTGTACAGTCATAAGAAAAACTATCGTTACCCTTCAGAGTTATGCACTATGAGACAACGACGAAGTGTTGTGGAATGACGGGACAGGAAAGTTTGTACCTCAAACCCGTAAATGTCCGTTATGTGAGACAGATATTAGAATTTGTGCTAGAGGTAATAACAACTAATTAGATCGTTTGGCCTCTGTGCATAGAGACAATACGCTCTATTATCCGGCACCAAATGCATTAAATAAAAATATAACTGAATGGTCTGAAATCGGCAACACACATGCAGACTGGCAATGAGTATGTGCACCCATGCCAGACGTATGATAGTACTTCGGCCGATACAGGCCAAGTTAGTAAATTTCAGTGTAATAATGATATGTATTGCTTTCTACATATAATAAATGCTGAGTAGAAGGAAAATAATAATACATGTTCAGTCTCATTGCTTTAATATTTTGTACACCCACCCACTACTTCCAAAACAGCCTCTAGACGTCTGAAGCATTCATCTGAAGCATTTAACAACCCATCTAAAGCAAACAAATGAACTCGTGCACCCCTTCTTATCAGCATTAAAAAAAAAAAAAAAAAAGTCATGCCTATAGATTTAATATCCTCCAAAATAATTTTTTTGTTGTATTCTATAGATACTAAGTGTTGAATAGTAGGATAATAATAAACATGCCGAGTTTCATAATTAATCCCCGGCCGCTCAGGATAACGCAAACACGTCCTATATATTTCCCCGCCATATGGCTTATTCTTGCTCATTATTCCAACTCTTGTAATGGGACTGTGATATGGCAACACTAGATAGGGGAGGGGCGAACAGCAAGGACCCGCCCACATTTGCCCAGCTAACGTTCGTTTAGCATCGAACATTCCTGGGGTAACGATACTTTTTCTTGTGACTACCAGTAATGTCAGTATACTGTACACTTGTAATGAAAATAAAAACACAAAACAAAACATCATATACATGTCGGTGTCACTTTAATGAAGCTTAGAGCCGAAGGTACAGGAAAAAGCTATTTACTGTATAATGTAACAAATGTTCTTTTACATAGTTACATAGCATACCTTCTGAAAGCAACGTACGTAAATAAGAGGCAAAAAAATGTGACCTACCATTGATACATATTATATAGATTTGTTATATTTTTAATGACACCTATTTAAGATATGTACGAAAACGAAAGTAAAAATGAACTGGGGCTTTCTTTTAAAGGCTATTTATACAATAGCAATGTTTTTTACCATTACTTTAATCTGAAAGTAACATACTGTTACGAAATAATAACGTAGTGAGTAAGAATTAGTCTGAAAGGGATTAGAGACGGGGGATAGTTAGAGGTGTGTGTGTGTGTGTGTGTGTGTGTGTATTCGTCGCGTGAGTAGCGAGGAGCGCGGTAACGCATTGAGTACGGCCAAAAAGTAGCGGGGCTCTCAGTTCCACTACCGGCTAAAAAAGTAATGGCGTTACCACCATCGCTATTAAAATAGTAGCGGCGCTATTCCCAGCTTTGAATATATGGATGTAAATCCCTCCCTCCCATTCACACTAATTCCCTCAATCACGAGTCATAAAGAATTTTAGACGCAGCGGTTCGGCCTGTCCACACAAAAGAAGACCCTTAACTGGTTCGAGTTTGAAAATATCATCTCACCTCCCTTTCGACACAAACTAAACCATTCATACCACAGAAATAAATTGATACTTGCATAAACACAATAAACAGGCAACACTGTGGCTGGCAGTGGTGAAAAGATTACAAGGATTGTTTGTCATTTTTACACTTTTTTATTTTTTTTTATAATGTTGTTTTAGTTAAATACATTTAGTTCATAGTTCCCAGAGTTAAGATTAACATCTAATTTGTGATTTTTTTTTTTTTTAATAAACTGTACCATTCCTATATGTACCGGTATATTTCTACCCCCAAAGTTTGTCCGGGATTCCGGACATCGCTAGTAGGCACGTGATGCTGACAATGCTACTCTTCCAGGGTTAAAAAAGATGAAAAATTGTAATATATATATATATATATATATATATATATATATATATATATATATATATATATATATGAAACCTACCTCATTACTTACTGATTTTGTTCCTAACACACATATCTTGTCATTTCGAACAACTTCAGCACCAGCGAAATATTTGGGGGGATGAAAAAAAAACTTTGTTACCGATATCATTTGCGTAAATTTGCCCAACTTCCTTGCTCTATTGCACTCAGGATGGGTCTAAGAAGCTGAAAATTGCACTGACGTTCCTCTTCATTTTGGCAAGAAAAAAATCAAACCCTAAAAAATCAGCCCCATGGTCGACCAGTGGGTCCCGACAAATTCCGGAGGCTCGGCCACGGAGGGGTTAAATAGGGATGACAAAGAATGGAGTAAATATGGATTAAAATGAGGATTAAACAGAATGTAATAATTATCATCCTGAACAGTTAAATAAACTAAACTTTATTTTACCTTAATTTCGTTCAGTCTTTCGTCGTTTTGCAGGTTATCTCACATCATTGGCAGAAAAAGACAATGCTATGGCTTGACATCCTATCTGCAGCACTTCTTTGTGTCTGGCACCATATTCAGTGCTAAGCATTTGCTACAGCTCCGTAGCCAAGTTAGAGTGAAGAAGGTTTAGTTGTCAAAATTAAAAAATAGTAATAATTGAAATGGAAAGAATTATATTAATAATAGTAATGAAAATTATATAATAATAATAATAATAATAATAATAATAATACCGTTATAATAATAATGATAATGATAATAATAATAATAATAATAACAATAATAATAATAAAAAGAAGAATGATAATTATCATCATCATCACCACCACCATCACCATCATCATCATCATTGTCGTCATCATCATCATCACACTCCTCAACTGCACTCCCCAACGGATTTTGAGATTTTCGACACTCTTGAATGCGATTCCCAGCGTATTAAGACGCACTTTTGACACCTCCTGCATGCGATTTCCAGCGTATTATTAGCGAGGTTTGACACCCCCTGATGAAAAAAGCAAAACTGTTTACACCCCTATATGGAATTCGCAGAGAAATATGATCGACTTCTGACATCCCCTGTAGGAGATACAGATAATTTTGACACCCCCTGTGTGTGATTCCCAACGTATTATGAGACTTTTGACACCCACTGTATGTGATTTCCAAGGTATTATGACAGATCTTCGACACTCCCTGCCTGAAAAAAGATAAATAAATAAATAAAATAAAAGCATTCCCCCCCCCCTAAAAGACGAGGTTGTTGGAAGGAAAGGCAGAAATAAACCAGTAATGATTAATGTTTTAAATAAGAAATGTAAATATTTTGAGCAACTCTTGACACCCTCTGTGTATAATAATAATGGAAGAGTTTTTGGCCTCCCTATAAGAAAGACTAAGGGAAATAGGTTGAGGTCAGAGTCAGGTGGAACAAAGGTGTGGCTGACCAAGAATGTTTTTTTTTTTCTTTTTCGTTTTTCTTTTCTTTTTAGAATAGTCGAAAAATTTATTGAAGAATTTCGTTACCCAATATGAAAAATAATCGGAAACATTTTTGACACCCTGCGTAGAAATCAGGGAAAGGTAAAATGACTGAATGAACAATGTAACGAAATTGACAGTATATACTCTCTCTCTCTCTCTCTCTCTCTCTCTCTCTCTCTCTCTCTCTCTCTCAATTCTTTTTCCTTTCCTTTCTCCCATCGCCTTTCCCCTATCCCTCTCGTCTTCTCTATCCCTCCCTCCCCTCCTCCCCTCTCCTTTCATCCTCCTCCTCCACTTAGAAACACTCGAGAATTCCCTTCCTCTCTCCATTCCCCTCCCCTCCATTCACAAACTGCTTCCACTCACAAACAACTCTCTCACTCTTCCTTCACCACACCACGACACACATCGTATAACACCAAACCACACTACGCTATACTCCACCACACTACATCACACCACACCAGTATGAATACCACAACACATACCACATCACCCAACGTTACAACCCATTCCCACGACACATACCACCACATCATACCACACCACACACATTCCTCATCACGTCACACCACATCAGACAAAAACCACGCCACACATCACACCACAACCCATCCCACGACACATACCACCACACCACATCAACTCTCATCCCACGACACATACCACCACACCACACCACAACTCATCACACGACACATACCACCACACCACACCACAACTCATCCTATGACACATGCCACCACACCACACCACAACTCATCCTATGACACATGCCACCACACCACACCACAACTCATCCCACGACACATGCCACCACACCACACCACAACTCATCCTATGAACCACATCACACAGCAACTCATCACACGACATATATTTCCACACCACACCACACCCCACCACCCCACACCACATCACACCATACCACACCACATCACACCCCACCACGCCACACCACATCACACCACACCACACACATACCTCATCATTTAACACCACAACAAACAAAAACTACACCACGCCACACCACACCTCATATAACTAAGAATCCTTGATTTACACTAAACTAGCTTCCACTGCAACAAATATCTCTTACAGCTGGCCAGCTCCATTCCGCCCTTATTGTTATCTGCGTTATGTTTTTTTGTATTCTCGTTTAATTGTGGCAGGTACCTCTACCCATCAAAATTAACCGATGCCAACCGAACCTGGACACAACGATCAACCAATGGCCTAGTTGTGACCTGTAGCTCTTGGTTGCTTGGCAACTGCTGGTTGCCTAGCAACGGCCGAAAAACCGCTTTTTTTTTTTCGCACTTTTCACGTTTTGAGCTGTAGAGCATTACTACTGGGCGTGGAAAGCTCTGACTAATTTTGGCATGATCTTGAGGTCATTCCCTATCGGAAGAGTGACATTCATTTTTCCCTCCTCCCCTCTAGCTCTCGAGTGGCAACCCTGCGAAGATTGGTCTCAGCGTCCCTAGCAACCAGTATGGGTTTTAAAAAATGTCCCTCTAGTTCCCCAGCGACTCGATGGAACTGAATGAAAGTTTGCGTGCTTACAGACATTGACTAGTACTACAACTTTCTATCATACACTTACAGTATGTGCAATATTGGCCAGGTCAGGGGTCAAAGGTCATCAAATAAGAAAACGGTGAAATTGGCTAAACTCACGACTTTGCCAGTGCGAAATGCTAAGGCTCTGAACACTACTAAGCCAGGGCCATGTTTCGTGGGTGGAAGGTTGCACTGGAGTAGCCTACCTCCATATAGCAATGACTCTTAGTGTCGAAACTCACATCCGGTCGCTGAAAACGCTTGGTCCGCTTGGAGCTGGCCATCGTCGCCTACCAGTTTGTTTTCCTGTTTTTCTCCCCCATGTTAAAACATGGTCATATTGTCACCTGGTTTCCCACCTGACCTAGCCATCACCTCGCCATCACTGCTTCCATCTTTCTCTCAAGTCCGGCTCTCCATTTTATGAACTGATGTTTACACTGGGTTCATTATATAGGCTTCAAGTATGCCCTCATCCCTAGCTCTGTCTGTCTGTCTGTTTGTCTGTCTGTCTGTTTGTCTGTCTGTCTGTCTCTGTCTCTGTCTCTGTCTGTCTGTCTGTCTCTGTCTGTCTCTGTCTGTCTGTCTGTCTGTCTCTCTCTCTCTCTCTCTCTCTCTCTCTCTCTCTCTCTCTCTCTCTCTCTCTCTCTCTCTGTCTGTCTCTGTCTCTGTCTCTCTCTCTCTCTCTCTCTCTCTCTCTCAAGGTCAAAGCAGAGAAATTTAACCAGTGTGTGAACTTAGGGTGAAATGGAGAGAGAGAGAGAGAGAGAGAGAGAGAGAGAGAGAGAGAGAGAGAGAGAGAGAGAGAGAGAGTGGCTTAGTGAGCATCGTAGAGAGAGGCGAAGGCTGAGAGATTGTAGGTGCTCTCCCTCCCTCCCTCTCTCTCTCTCTCTCTCTCTCTCTCTCTCTCTCTCTCTCTCTCTCATCCTTCTTCCTTTTTTCAGTCTCTGCCTTCCCCCTTCCCTCCTTCCATCTCCCTCTTTCAATTCCCCTCTCTTCCTCCCCCTTTCCCTCTGTTCCTTCCCCTCTTTCGTCAGGTATTCCCTTTGCCCTAATCCCTCATATCCCCTCTCGACCTCTCCAATTTCCTCTCTCCTCTTCCCCACTCTTTTAATCCTCTCCCCTCCCTCTTACGTCTGTACCTCTCTCTCTCTCTCTCTCTCTCTCTCTCTCTCTCTCTCTGCCTAAAAGATAGTCAGCCACGGACGTACCTTCAACGAAATTTCACCAAGAAGATCTCTGTACCACAGTCGAGAAACATGAAGACGAACTAATAATAATAATATTAATAATAATGATAATAGTTATAATAATAGTAATAAAAATAATAATAATAATAATAATAAAAGGGTAAATAATTATCTTGGATGAAAAATGAATACAAATAACTCTGATAAGAGGAAGTTATTCTGGAAAGAGGTGTGGAAATGTAGAGGTGACAGCGGAAAGGAATGTGATGGTGTGAATGATGTAAGTGGTAGGTTATTAACCCACGGGGATGAAGTAAGGACCAGATGAAAAGAATATTTTGAAAGCCTGATGAATGGGAGTACAGAGAGGAGAGCTGCTGTAAACATGAATGGTTTTGGGGGTGTGCAGAGATGGAATGCAGTGCCAGGAATCGTGACACTCGCACAGGGGAAGAGCGCTGTGAAACGACTGAAAAATGGGAATGCAGCTGGGGTTGATGAGGTGTAAGCAAAATGATGAAGTGTAGTGGAGGGAGAACAGAATTAAATGCTTGCTGGAGATATGTAAGAAGGCATGGACGAATGAAACTATGCCAGCAGAGTGGAAAAAAGCTGTGATTGTACCCCCGTACAAAATAAAGGTGAACGAAGTGAGTGCAAGAATTATCGAGTGTTGTAGGGAAGGTATATGGAAGGATTATTATAGAGAAACTAAGAGAGACATCATAAGTCGAAGT
>NC_136972.1:11115177-11127677 GCF_032717465.1 Coenobita brevimanus | reverse complement strand
TCACCTGTTTAGACCACTTTTAAGCTCAGGTGAGCACTTTGGGGGGCATTTTCCAATGTTTCTCATAAAAAGCGGAGGTTTTAACCCAAAAAATTTGTTTTGATAATCTGCCGGGATGAAGGTGGGGGTCAGTGGTAAAAAATCGGTCAGGACGAGGTGGGTTAAGCTCATATAATATCTGAAGCTAAGCATGACCTGAAATTACCAGATCTGATGAAAACTGACTAAATCTACCAAAATATAACATAGCTTAGCCTAATTCAACTAAATCTAATCTAACCAAGCCTTATCTACCTAGTTCTCATCTAATCAAGCCTTATTTACCTAGTCCTCATCTAACCAAGCCTTACTGAACTTGACAATCAAAACCATTCTAAGTTTTTTGCTATATAACTTTTATGTATACAATTCGGTCTAACTTAATGAAATCAAACACAACTTGAACTAATCTAATTCAGTGTACTCTGACACATTAGGTGTTTAAAGACGATGCAGGATTGAGCTGGATATTGTTAGAAATTATAGGATACTTCTGCAGAAGATTCTGTGGAGTTGAAAGATGTAACAATTGAGTTTCTGATGCATTAAAAACAAGACTGCTTTTACCCAAAGCAGAGATATGGGCCAAATCAGACATCTGGTGTGCCATAACCTCATCTTTTGTTTGTTAAAGCAACTGTTGAGATGGACACTGTGGGAAGTGAATGGAAAGGTGAAGGGTAGGGTAATCAGTGTAAGAGTTGATAGGGTTAGATACACAGCTTAGGTCTTTGATGAACAGAAGGGAGTTGGTGATAGGAAAGAGGCCTGAGGAACACCAGTACTGATAACTCTAGGGGAAATACGGTGGCCATCTACAACAGCAGCTATAGAACAACCAGAAACGAGGCTACAGATGAAGACACAGGTAGAAGGATAGAATTGATAAGAGGGTATTCTGGAAATGAAAGATCTTTACCAGACTCGATCGAAAGCCTTTGAGATGTCAAATATAATGACCAAGCTTTGACCAAGTCCCGAAGGGAGGACGCCCAGAGGTCAGAAAAGTAGGTGAAAATACCGCTAGTGAAGTGTCCCTGGCAGAACAAATTCTGACGATCAGAAAGAAAGTTGTTATAGGGGAGATGCTTCAGATTTTATTAAAGAGTAGACTTATAAACTTTTGAAATACATGATGTTAGAGCAATTGGGCGATAGTCAGAGGGCTGGGAATTTTTTACCCTTCTTTGGGTCAGGCTGAATTAGAGTAAACTTCCAGCAGGAAGGAAAGATACAAGTAACAGGCAAAGGCAAAAAAGTTTACCTAGGCTGGGTGTAAGCAAAGAAGAACAAATCTTGAAGACAAGAGAAGGGACCCAATCAGGATAACATGCCTTGTTAGTATTGAGGCCACTGATGGCAGAATGTACAGCTGGCCGCACTCCCGCGAGGGCCACAGCGTTGTCAACGCTGGCCAAGATATTTACTCTGAAACACTAGTAGAGAGATGCGTTCGAAGCATCCACAGCCAGTAAGAGAGAGTCGTACAGAGAGAGTTTGGGGGGGAGGAAGGGGGTTTGAGGAGAGTGGGGGGATACCTATGCACGAGAGGTGAGGGATAACGTCTGAAACAGCTGAGTGGAAGACTGGAAGCTATATATAATATAAATCTACAATACCTGGTAACAAATCTTATATATTTTAATACCTTTATTGTCAAGTTATTACCGCTGTGAAAAGTGGCACAGTTAATGCTTGGAAACCATAAAGCATAATGCTATTGAATATAGCAAATGTGAATCCTTAATACTGCATGCGGTAATTGCTGACACCCCTAGCACACACCTCCGTATCCTCCTTATCAAGCGTTTCCTAACACCCGACAACATTGGCTCGCTTATCTCTCGCATGATAACAGGAGTGTCATATTCTAGATACCCAGTAGCTTGTTTACAACTTATTAATATATCTTTAGCACCTCATTGACTGTAATGTATCCGAATGTGTTAACTTTCATACAGTACAATACATTGTTCGGGGCTAAGACACCGTACCCTTGAGTATTGTCTGTAGCGTATAGGATGAAACTTAAGTTTGTCATTTTTCTTTTTCCGTTCCCTTCTGTTTTTATTGTCATTTCCATGTCCCCTCGATCCCTGACTGCGTAAGGCGTCCGACTCCTATGTGATCGGTCGCAAGTTCAAGCTCTCGCTCTCTCTCTCTCTCTATATCTATCTATCTATCTATCTATCTATCTATCTATCTATATATATATATATATATATTATACATATATATGTATATATATATATATATATATATATATTTAATCTGCTATCATGTGAAGGTGAATGGGAGCCCTGATAACTCCACGATGCGATGACGCAACGATGCTATTTTAAACTGCTTGTTAGGTAACGCTAGATATGGGCGATGTTGATATGTGCCAGTGGTGTCAGCAGCTGCCACATTCCGGATGAAGTTACTTACAATTGTTACATGTGATTAATAAACAGCATTCTGATTCATTATTTTCAGGCAGTTTTTGTCTGTATTTTACAGCGTCCATTGTTTGGAAACGACAATAAAATAAAATACGATTAAAGTCTACAATTATGAATCTTGATCGGTTGTCTTTGTTTTGCAGTATAATATTTAAAGTTGATCTTTTTACTTTTCATGATGGCAAAAGTAACACAGATTTTTTTTTTTTCTTTTAATAAATATTACACTTTTCTGTCGCCTCAACAATCGTCATATCTCGCCTCTCGTGTACAGGCACCCACCTACCCACCTCAAACCCGCTCCCTCCCTCAGTCCTGTGAATGCTTCGATCAGAGCTCACTACTAATGATTCGCGGTTACTATCTTGGCCAGCGTTGACAACACTAAGGTGGCCCTCGCGGGAGTGCGGCCAACTGTACACCACTTGAAGAAATTTTAATGTCAACCAAAAGGAAGTCAGAGGAAGGAAGTGATGGAGGAACAGCACCATAATCGTCTAAGGTGGAACTGGAGTAGAAAGTTTGAAAGTTCTGCTTTCTCAGTATAAGAAATAGCTACAAACCTGTCAGGGTGGAAAAAAGAAGGGAAGGATGATGAAGTTGTTAGAAAGACTTTTTTGCAAGGTGAGAGGAGTGTGAAGAATTTGAGTTTAAGAGTTCAAAGCATTTTGTATGAATGAAATTATTTTTAGCAGAATGAAGATCAGACTTTGCACTATTCTGGGCAGAAACATAGAAGGGATGAGATTCAGGGGTGGGTTGGCTCTGGTACCTCATGTAGGACTTCTTTGTGTTGACAGCATTAGAACAAGCATGATTAAACTTTTTTTTTTTTTTGCATTAGTCAGAGGACAGAAGAAATGCTTCCATGTCCGAGAGTATAACCACCGTAATGCACAAGATGCACTTCACTGGCTGTCATCCATGGAAGCAGTAATCATTCCCGGGAAAATCAATGTACCGCCTGAGGACCTCCCAATCACCTGCTCCGAAGTGTCACAGCCACTGCTTCTTAGGAGTATCTGTAGGCCTTACTGGAGTGCCAGGACAGGTTAAGGTGATAAGATTGTGATCAGAGGAACCCAGGGTAAGCAGAACGATTAGATGTAAGGAAGAGGTCAAGTATGTTGGAACTGTCTCCAAGACGGTCAGGGATACGAGAAGGATGCTGTGATAGCTGAACTAGGTCTCTGAGGAAAGAAAAGATGTAGGCTTGTTTTCCAGGTGGATCAGTAAAAGGAGAGGGGAGCCAAAGGTAGTGGCAAACACTGAAATCACCTGGTATGGAGATTTGAGAAAAAGGAGAAATAGATAGAATGTGTTCCATCTTCGAAGTAAGATAATAAAAGAATTGGTCATAATCAGTTGAAATATAGGATAAGTCAACAACACAGATAGAGTTAGTCAGAGAATGACAGGATAGCTGAAGGTAGAAAGTACAGAATTCTGAGGATTTATGTTCAGGAACACTAGAGCAAGGTATTTCGTTGCATACATAAACCCAACAGTCACCTTTGGCTTTGAAATAAGTGTAGAGAAAGTAGGAGCATACAGAGAGCTGTTTGCTATCAGTCACCTCAGACAGCTGAGCCTCAGTGAGGAAGAGAGGATGAGGTTTAGAGGAGAGATGGTGTTCAACAGAGAGAAAGTTAGAGGAAATGTCGCGGATAGTGCATAAATAAGGTGACTCAGACAGAGGTTCCAGGCATCTCGTTTGATCGTCACCAAGAGTGGGGAGGATGGTGGGGACTTTATTGGTTCTTCCCCCCTCCCCCCCCCGGGATCTTCGAGGCTTTGTGATAGGACATCATCTTTGTTGAATTTTGAATAGGAAGTTTAGTGTGCAATGTGCATGTAGTTTGGTGTTCACAGTTAGAGGAACTTGTACTGGAGAGCATGGTAACCTGCTGTCTGCGTTACTTTTAAACACTAAAAAAAAACTCAGGAAAAGGAGATGGTCAGGAGTCATTCCAGAGGGCTGATGGAACGTGAGCTCCAGCTCTCTCTCTCTCTCTTTAGCCTTCCATCCACCTTGGGAGTACCGCCCGCTCGACTGGTCCTAAGTCTATTCCCTGAATGGAGAGAGACGTGAATGAGAGGCGTGTGTGTGAGTTGGAGGCAGGGAAGAAAAATGGCAGAGGACAAAGTGACGTGGATGTGATATGTTTGTGAACACCCTTTACGATATTAAGACGTTTCACAATAGATACGTCGATTAACAGATAACTAGACAGACACATCGAAGAAATTACAGAACCGAAATGAACTCTCTTTCTGTCTCCCAAATAAAGTTGAACAAAAAGATATTCAAAATCAAGGTACGATCCTTTCACATATAGAATACACTGCACTTACGAAAAGAATACTTCACTGTCAGGAGGTCGTAACTCAAGCGAGGACAGCATAAAGAGATATGTTTCAGAGATGACCAGGTGTGTGCACGAAGGACTGATAATTCCAAAACATTACCTGTACACTCTTAAATTATACAGTAGATTCTCTCTCTCTCTCTCTCTCTCTCTCTCTCTCTCTGAGTGGAAAATTTCGCAACCATTATATTATTCATAGGGAGGATTAGCTAAATACAGTGACTGAAATTCTCTACTGAACTATTTTTTAATGCCAATTATTTTTACCTACTGCCATAGCCAACAGATCTGTGAGTGGCCAGCGTTCTTCTTTCTTTTCTTCTGTTTCTGCTTCTGGCGGATTAGGTAAAACGAGGCCTTTGGAACTTGGAAGTGGTTCCATATATGGTTATTTAGCACGTAGAATTCAAATCTGCCATCAGCTGACACCTTATGCTGCACCATCTAGCGACAACTTTAGTAAAAGTGATTAAACATACTGTTCGAAAGAAGAGGCTCGCCGCAGGTCCCGGAGTAATTCCACTCTTGTTTATTCAGGTAAAAACCAAAAGACTGTTGATGGTGAGGGAAATTTATGCCCTCTCCGTAACTCTCCTCTTCTTACTAACTCCCTTCAACCTCTGTCTCTTCGCCAAACTGTTGCATCTTTGTCTCTTTTCTATCGCTGCTTCAATAGTCACTACTCCTCTGAACTGACTGCTTGCATCCCTCCACCTCTACGACGAGCGTGTAGCACCCGTCTAGCAACAAACTCTCATCCCTTTTCTGTCCAACTCTTTAATGCAAGAGTTAACCGTTACTCCCAGTCCCTCTTTTATGCAACAGGTCACCTGTGGAACTTTCTCCTTCTGTCTGTCTTTCCTACTTCCTATGATCTCCAGTCTTTCAAACGCAGTGTGTCCAGGCAGCTCTAAATGAACGGATCATGAATTTGGCTCTCTTTTGTATTGTTTTTTTCTTTTTTCTTGGAAGGAATGGTTTGCGGGCTCCTGGCCTTTGGTTCATTCTTCCTTGAAAAAAAAAAAAAAAAACTTCGCCATTTGTTGATTCTTCCCTGCATTAAAGAAAAAAATGACCAATTTCGTTTATCATCTACTTGCTATCAGATTATTTTCTTTATTTGAGAAAGTGTGTGTGTGTGTGTGTGTGTGTGTGTGTGTGTGTGTGTGTGTGTGTGTGTGTGTGTGTGTGTGTGTGTGTGTGTGTGTGTTCTAGCATATATATTTTTTTCTTTTAATCAATCTGATTTTGAAGCCTTAAGATGCAGTTTTTCTTTAGCATAGTAGGCAGGTCAGCAACTTTTCCTCGGGTATTTATTTTTTTAATATTACAGCTTTAAATTTCCTTCTGTTATTAAGATTATTCTCTAAATAACGCAAATCTATTTATCTTCTTATCTATTTACCTATCTATCTGTCTACCTTTCTTTAGTTACAGGCCTTAATCCTGAAATGTATATACACAAGCGAATCACCTCTAAGTCACTCTCTCCTCCTTCATTAGGCCATCCTCTGTCTAACAACACTCATCACTCACTCATATACCTCTTCATCTCTCAGTCTTATTATAGGTCTCCCCCTCCTCCTCCCTCCTCCACGTCGGTCACACACTCACTCCTCGTCAGTCTCTGTATAGGCTATATATCCATTTCATCCCTCCATCTCTTCCTCAGTCTCCTCCACCTCAGTCATATGCACTTTCTAGTCAGCCTTTATAAACATCTCCACTTCATGCCCGAATCCAATCCTCAGCCTCCTCTTGCTCTCCCTCCTCCCCCTCAATTACACACACTCTCGTAGTCAGTCTCTATACATCCTCACTCCATCAGTCCATCTCATCCTTAGTCTCATCCTCCAGCTCAGTCACGTACACTTTCCTAGTCAGTCTTTCATTTTCCATTCTCTCCACATGATTGTGAATACTGATCCTTCTTAAATGTCAACAGTTTCCAGTGATTTTTTCCTGTTCCGTCGAGTTAAAATGCGTTGGCGTTGTGTTTTGCAGTGGTTAATTTGCCAGTTTGTGCAGTATATCATTATCTCGGGAATACGGTACTGACGGAATTACTAATGACGGACGCCTTCATGTCCTGGCATGGATAGGACTGAGCTGCTCCACTGCCTGATTATACAAAACTCCCTCAACTCCCTCCATATCCACCCAAAGGACGATGTTGGGTTGTAGGAGTAACTTCAGCCTGCAGTCCACTGGGTTGACATTGAGTCAAGGATATTCAACACCCTCCCGATTCCACAAAAGGAGGATCGTGGACGGCAAGAGATGGGTAACTTCAGCCAGCAGTCCACTGGGTTCACGTTCAAAGGAGCCTGGGGTTGGAACTACTACAGAATATGTTGAGCTTCATTTTTAACCCTCATTGTGGAGATGATCTTTAGGTAAATAAAATACCAGTGTGTTAGTAAGAATGAAAAGAAATGTAATTATGGGCCAAAGTATAAAAAAGGATAATTATTTTATAACTTTAACTATATTGGTGGGCTTATCTCAATCAGTCAATCGTTAAATAAATAAATAAATACATACACTTTCATTATATTCGAGTCATAATAACAGTTTCTCATGTCACAGTCAAGGGATTACGCAATATGTAACCATCCACTCATTCGATTAAATTATGTGGCTTCGGATTAACCAACTTTACTAATTAAACGATAAAGAAGGAATTATATTCATCTATGTCACCCACACCATAATAGGAAATATCAATTGTCTACCTGTCTATCTGCCTTTGTCTGCCTGTTCGTCTGTCGCTCTGTCTGTCCGTATGTTTCTTTGTCATGAAATACCAATTAGAGAAGAATATTTTCATTTTGGTTTAATATATTTACATGTAATAACAATAATCAGGTCTAGATTTAGCGAAGTAGTTAAAACTGGATGATACATACGCCACTTGAGTGTATACACCGATTTCCAAATGCATTCCTCCAATTCTTATTCTCTCTCTCTCTCTCTCTCTCTCTCTCTCTCTCTCTCTCTCTCTCTCTCTCTCTCTTGCTTGTCTAACACCCTCAGGTTCCTATGGCCCACTCTCAGCTGTATAAAATCGTCTAACCCTATGGTATCACTGTTACCTTCTGGATGCCTTTCAGGAATGGAGATAACATTGCCTGAGGGATATTTTATTCCCAGGCTACCCCTTACTGGATGCGTCGTCAAGCGGTTGTAATGAGGCCATTGAGTGTTCTGTTACATATAAATTATCAGTAACCAAAATCTTTTCAGTGTAATGCCAAAACTCATGATTATTATTTTTATATAGATAATGAATGGAGGAAGGAAAATCAAAGGAAATAAAAACGTCGATGTACCTAAAGGCATCCTCCATTCATAAAATATTTATAACAACTGGATTTAAATAAAAGTGGATTAAATGTTTGTGGGAAGCAACTCCCAGGATGTGAAATCCACCGAGTAGGAGTCCTGGGGATAAATGAATTTTGATAAGCAGAGGATCTGCATTGCGGAGGAGAGAGTGTTTCGGGAGAAAATGTGAAGGGGAGGCACAACTGAAGCAAGTTCGTCAGAGCACTTACGGTAAAAATATCGGTAAAATAATGCTAAAGACGCAACATCTCTACGTACTGATAATGGAGGAAGGTCCTGCGTAATGGCAGGATTATCTAATGGCTTTATTTTGAATTTTGTCCAACTTCTTCAATGTAACTGCTCCACATCCACTCCGCAGTGGCGAACAGTATTCGATCTGAGAACGCACATGACCTTTGTATATTGTGGCCATCTGCTCGTCAGTGAAGAATTCACAAAATCTATACAGTACATAAGTCCCAGATTTTTAGAAGCATTTTTAGCAAGGGATTTAACATACAGTTAGCTGTCCAGCTTAGGTTAGGGTTTAGAGTAACATCTAGGATATCAAATGTAGTGGATATGGGAATACTGACATAATTTATAATTATGTGTGAGTCTGAGGGATTCATTCTGTTGGAGAAATTAGTGTATTTAGTTTTCTGAGCATTAAATGAGCCAAATTTGTTTGTCCCCATTGATTAATTTTAGAAAGGTCCTGGTTCAGAGAAATAGCTATGTTTATGAGGGAATTTATAATATCAGATTGTGTAAAGGAGGTACAAAATGTGAAAGAACTATGAATGGTCGAGTCATCAGCGTAACAGTGTACTGGGTTGTGAGTGACAGATAGGAGGTCATTTATATGATTGAGAATGAGGGTTGGGGCCAAAACTGATCCCTGAGGTACGCCAGCATTTATGGAAAGATACCGTGAAAAAATTACATTTACCATGACCCGTATTTTTGTATTATGAAGGCAAGAAGAAATTAGAGGAACCAGTGATGCAAGGCCATAGTGTGGCATCTTAGACAATATGGCCCGGTGCCATACTCTGTCAAAGGCTTTTGAAATACCAAGTGCTGTTGTGTGTGTTTCACCATGTTGGTCTATTGTTTTGTTTATCTGATGCATAAGAAGGCAAAGAATGTTTACAGTTGAACGTACTGCCGATCTTGATTAATTTATTGATTTCTAGATGCTTGACGTTGTTAATTAGTGTCTCAAAAACTTTACCGAGAACGGAAGTTATTGCGATTGGTCTATAGTTTGACGGATCAGAAGTTGCCCCCTTTTAGGAACAGGATGGCTATTTACTTCTTTTCAAGAGGCTGGAAAACTTAAGGTACAGATGCATAAGCGGAAAAATTTTGCCAATACAGGAGCCAACACTGAGGAGCAATTTTTAAGTACTACTGAAGGAATTTCGTCTGGACCAGTAGCTCTGTCTACTGAGAGATTCTGTAATACAGCTTGTACTTATCTGGTATGAATCTTGAAAGGAGGTATTTGAGGGGAATCAAAATCAAGTACAGGAATATTGTGATTTTCGAATTTAGGGTTGAGTTTGTTGAGAAAATGTCAACAAGAAGGTTGGCTTTTCCACATGGGTCACTAGATTTCCACTGGGGGACTGTAACGGTGGAATGGAAGAGGTTGTAGTGAAGTTAGTTTTGAATGAATTAAGGGTAGACCAGAATATTTTGTTACCATTCTGGTTGTTTAGTAGTTTGTTAGCTTGTCTTGGTAGCTAGTTTGATTTAGAAAGATTATTAATAGTGTTGGCATGGTTTCTGATATTTCTATAAAAGTTAAAGGCTTCTTTGTCTTGGTCCTTGTGTAAGTGTTATAGGGTATTGTTTTATGTTCTGTTAGTCTAACACAATTATGGTCAAACCATTTAGGTGAATTACATCTTTTTCTGTAACTGTGATAGAGGATGATTGCTTCACTGCCGACTTTAATGAAATCCTGAATGTGACCCAGCGTGGAAGAAAAATAAAGTCAAAGGAATATCCATGAAACAATTTTGGAGACCCTCCCAGTTTGCCCTGTCGTAGTGCTATTTAGTCACCACGACAGGTTCAGAGCATGAGGGTGTGGTAGGTGTTAAACTGGTCGCTTGAATCAGACAATGATCAGAGGATCCAAGGGGGTACTTCACTTCAACATTATAATTATATGAATTGGTTGTTAGAAACAAGTCCAATAAGTGGGGATTTTGATCGGGGTTGTCTGGTACACGGATGGGTTGACTGACTAACTGGGTGAGATTAAACGAGTCTGCAAATAGCTCATATTCAAGACCAGAGTCATCAGCTCTGGCTGAATAAGTGAGCTATTCAACATTATGGACATTAAAATCACCCAGAACAGTGATTTCTCATGCAGTATTAATGTTGAGGACACACAGTTGTGAAGACATAGAGTCAAATAAACTCGGCTCTGAAGGGGCATTAGGGGAACGATAAACACGACAGTAATACTAAAATTTACCAAAAGAATTTAATATGTATATGGAATGGTCGAAATAAGGACAATTAAATTTAGTAATCTCCTCCAGGGCAATTTCTGATTTAGCAAGGCAACATACACCTCCTTTGGGTCTGAAATTTTGAATCAAGATATAACCAAGAAAATTAAATCTAGCTAAATTGGAGGAGGAGCTAACTTGTGTCTCTGTCAAAAATAGCAGATCTGGGGACTCAAACTGGAGGAAATTTTGAACAGAACTGATGTTGGAGTGAAGTTCCCAAATATTGCGAAAGAAAAATTGTACTGCACTGACGAGCAGTTTTGGGACGCCGCAAAACTGGAGGTGGCACAGTCGCTTGATGACGACTGGGAGGGCCCTGTGCAGATAACCCAGCCCTGCCGGTGGTGGTTACCCGAAAAACCACAGCGTTAATTCCCGGTATAGCAGCAGCCATTGTTCTTTTTATGTGTTGTGGAATGTGTATGATATGTAATGACAAGATCGGTGTTTTATGGAGAGAGGATAACAGGTTTAAGACAATGTGATATAATGTAGATGTGTGTGTTGTGTAAGAAGGGCAGCCTGATGCCCTTTGATGTGTGAGGCAGAAAGATGTGTAACCAGCTGCCAAGGCCTGGGAGAGAAAATGGAATCCAGGCTATTCCCTGAGTCTCCCGTTACCTTGGCGATAGTACTTCCCTGGGCGGGGCTGCCTACCCCTACTACTACTATTTATATATTTTACATCCATGAAGTATGTCAGTTTTGTAAATGTCACTATAATGTAAATATACAATTCATCCAATAAGTATCTTACATTAAATTAAATATACAGAAAATACGGAACCTCATATCGTGTATGTTATTTGTAAGGAGCTTAAAGCTGTGAAAATTACATACTTAAGCTCTTTGGTTGATACGTTTTGGAAGTTAATATGTAATGAGATTTTTTTTCCATTACCAATAGTATAAGAAGCAGACAAAAAGCAACTGCAGAATAGTCTTTTTTTACGTTAATAATTATGAAATGAGATTTTTTTTTTTTACAGTGTGTATCAAAAATGCAATTACAGTACACTCTAACATTATTACACTATAACACCTTTGTGGTGTCAGACTGAATTTATGTGTGATACAGTACAGATTACTCAAAACTCTTAACACCTCTAGGAATACCAGCTTAGTTTTAACAATACCTCACATGCATGCTTACCCAAACACACACAAACACGCACATGCATGCACATACATACATACATACATACATGCATACATACATACATACATACATACATACATACATACATACATTCCTGTATGAAGGGCATACTTAGGACTATTATGAATGCTAATTTAATATTTAACTTCTTTCTCTCTCCAGAATTAACATAGTCTAATAAATACTTTTCTAACTGGGAGGGTTAGAGGAATAGAGGAATTATGTAGCATTCCTCTATTTCTTCAGTACTAGAGCACATCAGTTAGCTATACAGAATGACGTGGTTATAGCAACAATAACAATAATGAATAAAAGTAGTAATAGAAAAAAATTATGTACTAAGTTGCTATCACGAATTCTTCCATACACACTGAAAAGATAGACAGACAGATGGACTAATGGACAAAGTGAGACAGACAGACAAACAGGTAGAGAGAAACAGATAAATACCTATATAGACAAACAGACAACACAAATAGACATAAACACAGAAGGGAAATAAGCACATGGTAAAAAGATTCCTTGCATCAACATTCCTCTTCCTCTTCACCCTTCTCATTAACAAACAACAGGAAACTTGAATAATTTCTCCCATTACCACCAACATTACACACCCGACCCC